>NW_028321898.1:12621742-12924772 GCF_036245765.1 Copidosoma floridanum | reverse complement strand
CCTGTATGTGTCAATAGATTTTTCTAAGCTCTTATAACTATACATGGCTCCTGCGCGCTCTGCGCACCAACCCCCGTAATTGCAAATTAGATTTACGAAGTATGGAAAAAAAAACCCGAATTATATTAATTGTTACTTAAAATTTATATATGTAATAAATATATATTGATCAAAATTAATTACATAAATTTTTAACAATCACTTTTTATTTTCCCTGACTAATGCCTGAATTTTATATATTTAAAACAACAACGTATTAAAAGATTTCAAATTTCGTCAAAAATTACAAAATAACGATATTGTTAAAATCACAAATTGACTTTGTTTTAACAGTATCGTTAGTTGATTGTTTTTTTTCTTTTAATTTTTTATAACCAAAATTTTGGCCCATTGGTATTTTTTTCTTTGTTTACTTTTACTTCGTAAATTCATTTTAAAACGTTACAAAATGTCTAAACGAAAATTTGACAGCGAATTAGACTCTCAAATTGCAACGAAAAAAAAGGTTCTTCCTTTTATATCTCCTGAAAAAAATATCGATACTAACAATCATGAAAGAATATTTTTTAAACATAAATTCCATGAAATGTTTTCACAACTCAGTCATAATCAACGTCGAATTTTTCAAGACATAATAAAATTTGAAAAAAAAATTTTTTTTATCCATGGTCCTGGTGGATCTGAAAAAACTTTTCTATACAAAACTTTAATAAATTATTTCATATCAATTGAAAAAAAATTCTTACAATGGCTTGGACAGGTATTGCTTCTATTCTGCTCTCAAAGGGAACAACCACTCACAGAACTTTCAGACTTCCTCTAGACTTAAGCACTATAGAAAGTGCATTATTCTAGTTTGAGCCAGATCAACAAAAATTACGTAATGAAGAAGTAATTATTTGGGATGAAGCTTCTATGATACCGTAAAAAGCGTTAGAAATCGTTGATAGAACTTTAAAAGATTTATCTAGTAGTAATAAACCTTTTGGAAATAAAATAACAATTTTAGGTGGAGACTTTCGTCAAATTCTCCCAGTAGTACAAAACGAAAGCAAAATTACTGTTGTTCAAGAAGCCATAAAATTTTTCAATTTTTGGCCTTTATTTAATATTTTTTATTTAAAAAAATAATACACGTTTAATTGATAAAAAATTTTCTTCATTACTACTGGATATAGGAGAAGGCAAAATTAAGACTTTTATAATTCCTTAGACATGGAAAACAAATGATGTATGTTCTAAAATTATTAATAATGATGATGATTCTTCAATAAGTAAAGCTATATAAACATCTCACAATGAATACACTCATTTTTTGAACAAAAAAATTTTAAATGATATGGTGGGAACTTTAGCAACGTATTATAGTATTGACGAAGCAACTCACAAAGGAGTAGATAATTCAGACAATAATATTTATATTAATTTCCGTACAGAATATTTAAATTGTAATAAAAAAGGTCTTCCTCCACACGAATTGAATTTATAAATTAACGCTATTGTTATGTTGATACGAAACTTAAGCATATCTGAAGGACTTTGCAATGGTACAAGATTACGAATTACAAAATTATTTAAATACAACATCGAAGCTGAAATAATCACAGGTAAAAAAAAAGGAAATTAAGTCTTTATTCCAAGAATAACACTACAAACAAACAATTCTTCTTCACTACCATTTATATTGTACAGAAAACAATTTCCATTTACCTTAGCTTTCTCTATGACTATCAATAAATCTCAAGGTCAAAGTTTTGATGCCTTAGGATTATACCTTAGAAAACCATTATTTTCTTATGGGCAATTATATGTTGCATTGTCTAGATGTAGAAACCCAAAAAAAATTTTTATCCAAATTGAATCAGAAAAAAAATTTGAAATTGAAAATATTGTTTGGAATGAAATTTTAGAGTAACAAAAAAACTATTCTATAGTTCATTACTATTTTTATACGTTCTTGCAAATTTTCTCTTTTATCAAAAAAGCAAATTTCAGTACCATCTCATACCCAGATTTATGTAATTATGAACAATCCGTTTTTTGTAATATGTTTTTAGATGCACCATCATGGATGCAAAACTTTATCAGTGTGACAAATGTAATTCAAAATTTTCAAATCAAGAGTGTCTATCAATGCACGAAAAAATTCACAAAAAAAAATTTTTTGTATGTGATCTGTGTAGCAGTATAATATTAGACAAGAAAAACTATTTGCGTCACACAAAGGAATGCCAAAACATTGATAAAAATTTAAAGTGTATCATATGCGAAAAAAGTATCAAAAGAAATTATCACTTATAGAGACAATTGAAAAGTCATGAAAAAAACGTTCAAAAAAATATTTGTCAAAATTGTGGAAAAGGTTATGTAAGAGCAGAGCACCTAAAAATACGTTTTAGAGTATGTAATCAAAATGAACATCGTAAGTAAGATAATTGTAACAACATTTTTTGTTATGGTCAAATAAAATTATATGTGAAAATTAGACCACTTGTAACAGTTAATATATAAGGCTTTACGAATTTATTCACATTATGTATGGGGAAGCTGGGGGGAGCGGGGGGAGCTAGCAAAAAAGTAGGATTACTCGAAAAATGCAAGAAAATACAAGAATAACTACCTTATTTGGGGGGGAGCTGGGAGGGGAGCGGGGGGGGAGCAAAACCTCGCTCTAACTCTTACGACTATTTAATATAGGAAGATATATATATATATATATATATATATATATATATATTAAAATCACGTAATTGTCTGCATTAGTCCCTTTCACTAAATAAGTATATCAATTTTTTAAGATAACGAAAATAATATATATAAATAATAGAAAACGAGTTGGAAGACGATTTATTTGAAAATTCTAACCTTTAACTTTAATGGACATTAAGTATGCTAATTTTTTAGTTAAAAATTTGTTTCCTGTGTAACGTGTAGTTTCGCAAGTTTTTTTGGGAACACAATATTAATAAAAAAAATAACAAAGAATTATACATTGTTTTAATTAATGTTTTATTTTAATTCTGTTTTTTTAAAATCTAATTTATTAACAATCTGATAAGTTGACAAGACCCTTTCAAAGTATAACTAGATCTGCTTATTATTTTCGTAATTGCCGAAGAGAGAAGAAAAAGAGGAATGAAAGAGAAATTGGGGCTTAGATGATGTGTACGTTGGATTGCAAATTTAAATATTAGTCTGATGTGTAGTTTCGTAAATGCCAAAGGATAGAAAATAAAAGGAAAGGAAGAAAAGGATAGAGTTGATCTATATGTCACCTGGAATGATAAAACGGGGCCTCATTTCACACATATTTTACATTCATAGTTTACAGGTAATGTTGATGTCATTTCTTATGCGTCTTTTACACGTCACTACTTAAAAATTTTTTGCCATGGCATTACATATTTTTTTAAACGATATTTTGATGTTTGACGATGTATGTAATTAAATATTCATTTTCTTTGAAAAATTGTTTATAAAAATGACATTTAATAGTTTTGCCAGTTAAATGTTCCCAAAACATGTCTTTTAATGTTTGTAGCGATAAATAACTTGTATACATACTCTGCATGAGTAAACTTTTACGTATAAATTTTGTTATGTACTACTAATTGTTTCTTATTTGAAAATCTTAAATCACAATATTTGCAAATATAAAATCACTGTACTGGAATAAAAATAAAAAAGGATTACAAATTGAAGTATTGAAATGATAAATTTTAATACACACAAATATGTCGTGAATTAGGAGTCAGTTACAAGATGCGCAATAACGTAATAGAGCTAGGGTTTCCTAATACTATTCGATGTATCGATACTGCATCGATACCTTGTGATAGGTATTGATAATTAATACCAAATTCACAGAGTATCGAGGAACAAATTTTTACGAACACTCACGGACTTCCCCGATTCTAAATTTATCCAAACAGACTGAAGCGGACCGCTTTCTTTTCCTGAGCAGCCTATATAAGCTGTTACGAAAAGTCACGGACTTAAAATATATCCATGTTGACTTAAAGGAGTTTTTACGGAACGCTTGATTTCTCCTCAACAGTCTATGCGAACTTTTATTACCATTCATGTACTTCCAAGTTTTTTAATATATCTAAACGGTCTGTTTACTTTTTTCTAAGCAGTCCATATAGGATGTTACAGACACTCATAGATGTTCAAAGACTTTTAAGATTCTTACTGTACCCATACGTACTAAAAAAAAATGTTACACACCGCTTACTTTCTCCTAAGCTGTCCGTAAAAACTCAAACGGACCGCTTGCATTCTTCTGAGCAGTCCACATAGACTGTTACGGACGTTTATACACTTTAATGATTCATAATACGTCCAAATTGACTCACACGGACTTTTACCACCGCTAACTTTTTTTTCGAGCTGTCTATACGGACTTTCGTAGACGTTCACGGATTTTGAAGTTTCTTGATATGTCTAATCAGACCTCAATGGATTGTTTACTTTGTTCTGAGCAATCCATATAGACTATTACGGACATTCCCCAATAGAAACTGAGTTGCGGTACAAGGACGATTGGATCCGGACTGGATCCATTATACGAATAAGTCTGGGTCGATTGTGTTTGCAGTTTTGGATCCATTCTGGATCCGTTTTGGCTACGGTACTGGATTACATTACGTGAAATACCTATGCAGGGTACAGCTGTCTGCTTTGATGTTTACTTTAATTCATTTGTATAAAGTAATGTAATAAAAAAATTGAGAGCCAATCATTATTTTTAAAAATATCGCAAAAGCGCATTACCATAAGTGCCATTCGAATAAAGTACTGAAGGAAAAGAAGGCGTTTGGAATTTCAGAGTAACAATAATTCAGTGTTAAAAGGCAAAGAAAGTGATGAGGTTATTTTATCCGGAAAATGTAAAATAAATCTTCATCAAAATAATGAGAACTAGTGTTTACAAAAGAATAAAAATGAGAAAGTTGTTTAATTAAAAGTCCAGGAATCTAATAAGTTTTCCCCTTGATGACCCGTGTTCTATTCAAACATCTATGCCAGACATGAGTTGCACTAGTGATAAAAGTGACTTTGTTGAAAAAAAATCGTTTTTGGAATCGCCAGCCTTATCTATTGTCAACCATGATGTAGTACTCGAACATTACATGGAAGTAAATGATCAAACTAAAATCAAAGCAAAGGATGCACTAAAGGATGGTACAATTAATATAAGCAAGTTCAGTAAGAGTAAAATTGTTTTGATTTTGACAAAATACATTGAAAATTTTAAAGTTCTGAATAATCACATAGATTTCTTACTAAAAGAGTTGAAAAATATTGTACCTATATTGCCGTTGTCACACAAAACTTTATTTAAATAAAATAAAAAAAATTTGATATGACAAATACTAAAAATTCTAATCACAGTCTATGTAAGCTAGCATACCTAGGAATTGAAAACCAGTGGAAAAGTTTAATTAAGCCTGAATTACACAAAGAATCAACTTTAAAATTGCTCTTTAATATTGATGGTTTGCCATTATTTCGATCAAGCAAAATAGAATTTTGGCCAATACTTGTAAAGGTATACATGCAGCCTCAAGTATACAAACCTGTTTCAGTAGCTATATGCGAATCAAAGGGAAAACCAAGCAGTGTGGTCTTTTTTTTGATAAATTTAAAAAGGGGTTAATAATAGGGTAACTTTCTCAGAAATAGATAGCCCTCTAGAGACACATCAAACTTTTGTTGACAAAACAAACAGTGAACATCATCTAGGAGATTCACCTTTAAAAACATTGCCAACAATAGATATGGTGAACCATTTTATGCTTGATTTTATGCATGTAGGATACCTAGGTGTAATGAAAAAATTGCTTAACTACTGGATATCAAGTGAATACGTAAAATTAAATCGACAGAGCATACTACAAATCTCAGCAGTTCTAGCAAATTTGAGTAATCAAATTCCGGATGACTTTCAAAGAGCTAGGGTATCTGTCCCAATTATGGACACTTTAAGAAAAATTTCGAGCTCAACTTTATTTTGTGTCTAACGGTCAATAGAACTACACCTTGTATAGTAACGTATAAGTCGTTTGATTCTTTTTTAACAACATCAAATTTTTTTTTTATCAAAAAGTTTTGTTATTTTTATTTTAATGATGAAACAAGACAAAAAAATTTTGTCCGTATTACAGACCCCCTCGATGGACTTTGAACCTATCGTGAACCCCCCTATTACGGACCCTGCCCATAATGTGGACTCCCCAATTATGGACCCTATCCATAATGTGGACCACCTTATTATGGACCCTGTTTAGAACTTGGACCTCTGTTCTATGAAATCTACTGAACAGGAAAAAGTAAAAAAATATTTGTATGTAATTAAATAAACATTTGAGATTTAATTATAAGTACTTCTCACACTTTTAACAAAATATATGACTAGGCACTTTTAAAGATGAGTTTTTAAGAAAAAATTTTTATATAAAACTAATTTTGTGATAATTACTATTACTTTTTTTTATTATAATAATCTTATATTTTTTATGACTTTGTTTAAGTTGTTTAGTCTTCTTGATACGTTTTTTAAGAGGCATTTTTGTTGTTCTTTCTTTACTTTTAGAATGAAAACAACAGCTCGAAGTTATGAAGTTGAAGGTTATGTGTGCACTCAATACTGGCGGAATAAAGGGTCCATAATAGAGACAGAGCCGATGATCATGGCTGTATTGTGGACCCTCTAATAATGTATATAAATATACTTTTTAGGAGTATAATTTGTTTTTATTATTTTTCTGAAACTCTTATTGATATATTAAACGATTTTTTGAGTTCAAATAATACTCCTAATGTTTTATACACCGTTTCAAAAATATGAGTATCTCACGATTTTCAACAAGGCATGATGAAGAAAATAGTCAAAAGCGTTATGTAACTTATTTTAATGATATAACATTGTTTAAATGCTATTATTTGTTATTATTATAGTGAATTAGAGAGAAAATAACAACTTAAAAAGTAATTCATTGTGCTATTGAAACACTCGTTTAACTTATCATTAATAATGTGATAATGGGTCCACGATAGGGACAGGGTCTCTAATTGGGACAGATACCCTACTAGAACCCTTGGGAAAATAGGGCTGTGGAAAGCGACGGAGTATAGATTTCTTGTATTATATGCTGGCTGTGTTGTACTTAAAAATATATTGCCAGAAAAATTATATAATCATTTTTTATTACTTAGCAATAGCTTGCAGAATTTTGCATACAAGGCAACTTTATAAAAACTATATAAACCATACTCGTGCTTATTTAATTTCTTTTGTTAAATTATGTGCCACTTTTTATGGCTTGGATTCCTTGGTCCATAATATATATATATATATATATATATATATATATATATATATATATATATATATATATATATGCATTAATATATTTAACTAATGACTTGGAGAGGATGGATTGCCCGCTGGATGATTTATCAGCATATAGCTTCGAGAGTGAACTAGGTCAACTTAAGAAGATGGTACGTAGTGGCCATAATCCCCTTGAACAAGTTCGCAACTAATTAAATCAAAGGAATAAGACAAAAATTTTATCACAAGAGAATACCAAAATTATTAGATACATTAAAAATAACTGTGGATTTAAAACCATTGGTTTGAAATGCAGAGGATGTGAATTCACTAACAAAGATTCAAATAGTATATTAATGACAGAAAATAATAAAATTTTAAAAATAAAAAACATTTACTCAAGTGATTTACAATTTTTTAATGTTAAAATAGAAGCTAAACTTCTTGAAACAAATAGAGATGCTTTTAGTTATCGTTCAAGTTCATCAGTCTTAAATATCTACAAAATAAAACCTACTACTTCTGGAAAAATTATGAATATTTCTTTGGCTGATATTAAATGCAAAATGATCATACTGTCAATGTACGAATTGCCTGATGATGACAAAACTGTGTATGTCATGCCAATTTTACACTCATTATAGACTCAAATTGCAAAATATTTGTAAATACATCTTTAGTGTGCAAGTTGTAAATAAAAGAGGTTGTAAATGGATATGTACATAAATGTAGAATAGGAGGTACAGTATTTAAGTAGGTATACTTATGAGCATTAGCAGAAAACGAAATGTATCTCAGTCTTAGTTGAACATAAGGTTTAACAGCTTCAGCAATAGCATTGTACTGAGTTGAAAAAATAACAAATTTTTTTTTAAAGCAACGATTAAGGCTCACTCTTTCGCTGAATATAATATAAGGTAGGCTAAAATCTTAATTAAGTATCCTTTTCCTACGTTGAAAATCTGCTTTTCATAATTTTAGATTAAGCATACAAAACATTCCTACCCCACATAAATTAATTCCAATATTTACAGATGAGTGCACAATGCAAATACGTGATGGGAAAGATCACAAGTGAAATAAAAGATCTAAACAATCTGATATTCATTGTACCAATCTCTTACTCTCATTTTATTCAAGATCGACTGTTTGTGCGATACGAGAAGCCACCTTTCAATAGAGAAACTCTGAATTTTATAAATGAACTGATAAAAATGAATGGTCCTTTACCAGAGACATGGGAATCTCATCTTTGCGAAATTTTTGGAGAATATGGTGAGAAATCCATCATAGCAGACTGTTATTTCTGTTTAATATATTCATGTCTACTTTTTTTTGTATTTTAGACACCTACGAGCAGGCTGATGTTACTTAATGAGTTTTAGTTCAAAGAGCACACTAAAAAAAAGCCTGAACCTGTAGAAAAATTATTCGAGGTACCTAAGCTGCAAGAAGTAGTAATGAATAACCAAAAGATTTCATGCAAGTCTGTCGAAGAGCCTGTCGTTATTCCCAGAGATAACTCGAATGGTAACTTACAATTGTTGTGGAAGAAATGTATAAAATCAAAATACTTGCGAATCATTAAATGTTTTTTCAGATGACGGTTTCTGGAAAACAATAGAATCCATGTTTAGAACATGTTTTGGGGGTACGTACTTTGTAAATGTCATACATAGTCTGATTTTGTCTCAATCTTACAGCTTTTTAATAGCATCAAACTGTATCCCATTTATATGCTGAGAAATCACAAAAAGAAACTTAATCTTCAAGTAAGGGTGAGTTCAAGCTTAATCTACATGAACATTATGAAACTCCAAATCCTAAATAGCGTTTTTTTTACAAAGAAACTTTGGACACTTTGCTTACAAAATCCAATACAGCTGATATGAAACTCAATGACGTTATTCTGGAATAAAGAAATCTACGAATAGCTATACAACAGCAGGGTGTTCCTATCGAAGAGGTGGTGACGCTTACCTCGTTTACAGAAAAATACAAACTCTCTTTACCGTTGAGTAATATTGAGGATAATGAAGCTTTCAACGCTGCCCTCAAGGCAGATATAAATATGAAAAATGATCTGGTAAATTCTTACTTAAATTTATATTATTAACACAAGTAGCTATAATACTGCTTCTATCTTTGTTTCAGTCTAAGTATTTTCATAGTTGCATCATTCTCACTGAAAAATCTCACACAAATTTAACTGGAGTATTCAAAAGCTTCGTATCCAAGTATGTTGTAAGAGCTCATACTGCGCAAAAAAAGGGGAACAAACTAGTCTTAAGTGAAAAGAGTTCTACAAGCTTTATGAAAGTATGTACACAATTTTATGTGCTGATAAATATCAAAAACCATTGAAGAAATACTGTACTATATATTTTTTTGCAGACTACTACGAGAAAAAATTTCTGTCTGTCCTGCAAACTTCGATCAAAAGTAGTGACATACGAAAAGGTTTGGGTATTCTTATAAACAATGCATTTTTTTAGAGTGACGACAATAGCAAACCTGTCAAAGAACAAAATAAAAATGAACATGAGCCTATGAGTGAAGATTAATTAAAAACTGTATGGCTTTAACAATTTATATGCCAGAAAAAGGGTCTTCCAAAATTTATGTATAAGATTTAAAGAAATGGCTGTAATAATTTATGTATGTAATTAAGAAAAACGGCTTTAATAATTTATTATCATTAATGTAAATTTCTTTTGAATAATATTATACGTCCTTCGTGTTACATAAAGGATGGATCTTTATTTGTGTACCTGTTCCATAACTTCTTCATACAATTTTGTGAATTTCAATTATGTATCAATTATTTTACTATGCAGGATGAAAAAAGATAAAATTTTATAATGCATGCAGCTTACATATTCAGTCTGGATCCATTCCTTTCCCATTATATGGAAGTTCGATAATCACGAGGTATGTCACGTGATATTGTAATCCAGTACTGTAGCCAAAACGGATCCAGAATGGATCCAAAACTGCGAACACAATGGACCCAGACTAGATCCGTATAATGGATCCAGTCCAGATCCAATTGTCCAGTACCTGGATCCAGAAAGGATTAATACTGAAAGAATATTTCTATTCAGGTTCACGGACCTTCAAGATTCCTAATGCATACTAAGACGGACTTTTACTAACCGCTTAATTTTTCGTAAGCTAGCTCTTAAACAGACTATTTAATTCTACTAAGCAGTTTACATAGATTTTTACGGCCGTTAATAGACTTCTAATATTCTTAGTATATCAAAACAGATTTTCATGGATCCCTTATTTTTCCCTTAACTTTCTATACAAGACATATATAGGTTTCTGATTATCTTGCTAACTACTATCGCCAAAGACCATGAACACCTTTGTTTTAGTTAAATCATTGAAAATAGTCAATTTTCTAGAAAACAATATTTTTAACAATAACCTGAAGATCTAAAAAAAATGGAAAAACGTTTCAGAAAATGTCTTGATATGTAGACAAATAAAATATTGTATTTTCTAAAGATCATGAAAAATATGGTTCTTGGGTTTTTTTGATTTTTTTAGTAAATTAAAAGCACAGAGCAACATAATTAAAAAATTTTTTAAACTACCACAATATTAAATATACAAAATGAAAGATACTGCACGGCTATGGGTTTAATTGACCATGAAACTCAAATCAATAACATTTTTTTAAGAAGCTAGCACAATTATCCTCTTTTTGAATGAACATCAATTTTTGCTTAGTTTTTAATTTTAGACAACATTTAAGACGATAATATAAGGAAAAAATTGTTATTAACTTATTATTTCTAAAAAAAATGTAAGCTCTAACTAAAATTGTACCACTTATAGACATGCACTGTGTAAACAAACATTTTATTCGATGTATCTTGAGTTAAATGATAATCAAAAATACGTTTTTAAAACGATACGTGAGCTAATTCATAAAATTATTTTATCGATTGTCTTAGAGGTTATAAAAAAACCCTATAAAAAACAATTATTTACTATCTCATTTCTAAAGGTAAAAAAGTAATGGCTTAGACTGATATCACATCTGTGTTAAGTCTAACAAAAATGACTAATTATAAAACCATTTATTTACCTTTGAATTTAAATAATATTAAAATTTTTGTGTTGGCATAAGATGTTAAATAAAGAGAAACAAACTTAAATATTAAGAATAAAGCTTTTATACTGTTAAAATAAATTTATAAGTAATATTTTCCCATAAATTTTTAGTAGAAATATGAATTATTTAAAAAAAAGCTTGATATTTACTCTTAACAACAAATACACCTTATTTCTTGAATGATAAACTTTTGAACTATTGAAAAAGAGATGAGAGAATAAAACCGAAAAAATTGAAACTTATTACAGCATGGATCATGCTATGTATAAAAGAATGGGTACAGTCCAGGCGCCATGGAGTTTTCCGTAGCCTTTTGAGATCTATGACTCCACCAAGGTTTTTTAAATGCAGTTTTATCCCCTGAATTAGAATTTCGAAAGTGGAACCTCGAAAAACCACGCAGAAAAAAAGTTATTAATAATTTTTATAAAAAAATTTCAAAATTATGTTTCTTTTAGTAAAAAAATTTTTTCTTATTCTTTGGCACATTTTGAACAAAAAACAAGTGGAACCTACATACCTAAACCCCATAGTTTTTGAGTAAGAAATTCCTGAAGTTTTGAAAAATGCATTTTTTCCAATTTTCAGAGCATTGACAAAGTATGAAAATAAAACATTTTTACAAGGCATATCACATCACCATTAACTATTGAGTCTCCTCTACAATCTCCAAAAAAGATGATTCCAATGAAATACGTACCACCATTCTTTTTTGCAGTTAACATTTCAAGTGTTTCAACGCGCACGCACGTATTAGAGTATACAGCGTGTCGTAAACACATATAGATTGTCACGGCGTAGCCGCAGAGCATTCGCAGGAGCGGGGAGGGGAGACGGGAGAGGAGGAGCGTTTGTTGATACATGACAAGTTGATAAGTAATCAGAAAAGAGGTTAGGGGCGTCAACGACCGTCGATAAAGTGAGGGCAAGTGAAGGTCGACGCAGCTCGAGCACCCAGGGGATTAAGATTACCCATGCCAGGCCAAGATCAAGAAATTTGGCTGGTGGAGACGCCCACTAGTTCCTCCCGCAGGATCAAGGGATCCTTGACATAGTCTGTCGTCTTTAACACCTGCGTTAGAACAAGTAAGTTGAGGAGAGTGTTTTCGAACGTGTCTTTTCGCTTCCATTCGCAAGGTCTGCCCATCGTGTAGGAATCAAAGTGTGCGAGAGAGACAGCGGTCTCGAAGATAAGTTAATTTTATATTAGATCCCGTTGCGGTATACACACACCCGCGTATATCGACGCCTCGGACGAAAACAAGTCTAGTTTAGATTTTTCAATGTTATTTTGAACGGGAAAATCTGAACTGGACTTGTATTCGTCCGAGGCGTCGGTATATAGATAAATTTGTATGCTTCAACTTTCAATATACGGTATTAGCCTTACTTTAATTACGAATGTTCGAGTGTTAAATTACTGATTCCGTATGAGTATATTATACCCAACCCGAGAATCCCGTGTCCCCGTATCTCTACATGTAATTAGACTTTCAGTGTTGCCTCTCGTCCTAGGTGTGCGTACTCTGCGAGATCGTCACCGTAATCCTGAGGCACTTGACTACACCTATAGTGACAGAGGCGTGAAAGCAGGCAAATTGACCTACGGGATCAACGAGAAAAGTCGACGAGGGTTTTCGGGCCTAGCCGCCCGATCAAGGTATAACTTGGCAGGTCGTGAGGTTACGTCCTGTTCCTGATATTATTTCCCCCCCGCACACTCCGTTACGAGACATACTTTAATGGGTGCGTACGCACTGGTAACTACGAAACAGTATGTTTTTATTTAATTTATCGGAATTTTTTTTTCAGAGGTCGTAGAGGAAAGTTGATGGTTAACGGTAATGTGGTGTGCCTTGTGGAATTGTTTTATTTTCATACTCTGCCGAGGCTCTAAAAATTAGATAAAATGCATTTTTCAAAACTTCAGAAATTTTTCACTCGATAACTGTGGGGTTTAGGTACATACGTTCCAATACGTTTTTGGTTTAAATATGAAAAAGAATAAGAAAAAAATTTTTTCAATGTTTTCAAAACATGATTTTGAAATTTTTTCATAAAAATTGTTAATAACTTTTTTTGCATGGTTTTTCAAGGTTCCACCTTTAAAATTCTAGTTCAGGAAATAAAACTGTCCTAAAAAAACCTTGGTAGAGCTATAGACCTCAAAAGGCTACGGGAACCCCTCTGGCACCCGGACTAATAGGTCTGATACAAAAATTTATTTAAATTTTCCTATTGAAATTCCAAACGGTATTCATGAAGGCGTTCTACCCAGTAAATAGCATTAAAAAATTAGAGCAATAGTCATGTTGATAAGGAATTTAAATACAGCTGATGGTTTATGCAACGGTACAAGGTTAAAGGAAACTAAATTGTTAAAAAAAAATACAGAAGCAGAAATCATAACAGAAAAAAAATTGGACATTAAGTTTTTATTTCAAAACTAACTCTAAATACAAGAAAAACATCGTTATTAATGTTTAACTGACTAAGAGAGCCGTTTTCTTTAGCTTTAGCATTTTCAATTACTATTAACAAATTGTAAGAACAACGTTTCATCAACGTAGGGTTATTACTTGAATAAACTTCATTCTCTCATCGTCAGCTGATGGCTATGTGGCATGATTTAGATGCAAAAATGAATATAAAATTTTTATTCTAAATAAACGTGAAAATGATTTAGAAATCAACATGTTGTTTAGGAAATAATTTTTAATTTTGTACAAAAATATAAATCAATATATGAAATGGTATGGTATGATATTTTATTTTATTTTAAGGACTTTATCAAGTTTAATAGATGTATCTTTTCTAATAATCCATCTAATTCGCTGTACCAACCTTTTAATAACCGACAGTGACTTAACCCGGTGAGCAGGCCAAGTATTGGCTTTTTCTTCGAAAAGAAAGCCCCTAGAGATCCAGGCATCACCAAAAAAATCGACTATTTGTTTTAAAAATCAGATAAGTGGTTTTTCGGCATCCTAGAAACTCATCCCATCGAAAAAGAGCGAGAAAAAAATCTCAATAATTTACGACGGAATTCGAATGCACGACCCCTCGAGTATCCCCCGATTAGGAGACTAGTACGCTAACCACTAAGCCATCGAAGCTCTATACAAAACTAAAATAAAAATACATACTAATTTAACTCTGTAACTATACCATATTTACAATCGTAGAAAAAAAGGTTTTGATTTTTTATACATTACAAGTTAGTTTGAATTTTATACCATTAAATTGGTTCGTAACGTGACAGAGGTTTTTCATATGCTGATTGTTTAGTCGAACGCGACTAAATCGAGTACCGCCACGTGAGCGGAGGAGCATCGAAGCTCACAGCACGTCCGTCCTCATCAATACATTGAACTACACTTAAATCATTTTACTTTTACACATTCGTTGCGCGCGATTATTATTATGTTCTAGTTTCTCGTTCGCTCTCTCCCTTCAAAACCGACTTATTAGTATACATCGTTTATCTTCGGCATTGTTCGTGTCCTGGCTCCCGAATTGACACTCGAGAAGAATAACACCTCCGCTAATTGGCGCGCATCATTAGTAAGGGGAGGGGGGTCGAGGGAGAGAGAAAGGGCGTCTCTTCTGGGAAAATTCGGTAGGCCTCGTCCAGTCTGATACTTGCTTCTGTACAGAGCGGTCTTCAGTTTTTTTCTGAGAAATCGTGTACGTAGCTCGTCTAGGATAAATTTTGCTCGTTTGAGTTTTTTCGAGAAGTTTTCGTTGCACCGCGACGCATTAACGTGTTTCTGCATTAATTCTTCTTGTTCGTCCGAATTTAACTTACATCCGCGTGCCGCGTTAACTTTCACCACGTGCTGTGAGCACCCACGGCGAACATCCGCACTCGCGGAACCGTGGTACGAAGACGAGGAGGAGATCAGTGCGGACGCGCACTTACCTTCACACTCTCACACATTTACACCTACACCTCTACACATCAATTCAAACCAGGTTGTAATTCTTGTTGTATTCAAGTTTGTATCGGTCGTTTTTTCCTCTTAGGGGGTTTTCTCGCAAGAGTTTCCTCCTTTGAGCCACAAATTACATCTTCACCAGTGGCTCATAAGTAGTGTTTTTTTTTTTAGTTCAACCCCACATATCCTATCCTTCGTTATTAACGTAAGTGTTTTCATAATTTATTCTTTCCATTTATAGTAAAAGTAGTTTAATGATTTAGCTGTTAAATTGTTGCCCTTAAATTTAGAAACTTGTTCGCATCATAGTGTTGCTTGTCTTGCGTTTTCTTATTTTGTATTTTGTATTTGCCTCGCGGTTTCCCTCTTTTTCAGTTAATTAATAAATTAGATGGCTTCGTCACTTAGACGCAGTCATTAGGGTAGCATAAGACCCCTGTGCTACAATTCATGGTGACCCCGACGTGATCTCAAAAACGTTTTTCTCTGGTGCTGTCACGTGCAGTCTCGAATTTTCGGTCGTTTCGTTTCGTTTACGTTGAGAGATTTCGGCACATCATTCGAAAATTGGCTTATGCAGACTCTACATGATTTTCAGATATTAACTTTTAACATCAAAAACTTATGCAGACTGTCAGATAAGGTCGGTAAAAGTCGGTATAAATATTTTTTCCTGAGTGAACACGGTCGAAATAATTTTTTAGACAAATAGCTTAAAAATAAAAAGCAACTGAAAACACGTTGTTAAATGATAATTAATGTCATTTACTTTGGCCTTTATTTCAAAACCCTAGATTGTGGACTACAGTCTCACGCTCTTTCACAGGCTGCGGGACAGCAGATAGTCCAACTATTTGTTCGTTTGTAAATTGGGCAAAAGAAAACAGAAAAAATTAATTAAGATATAGAGTGCTAAGCTTTGTAAAATATAAATATTCACATACCTTGTCTTCCTTTTTTATTTAATTTTATATGATTCTTCAGTTCTGCTTTTTTTGATATTAATAATTTTATTGAACTTTAACTAATAAAATAGTCTGCACAGTCAAGTATGCTTTTTCTTTTCATTTTATTTACTTTCACAATAAATTACAATAATAACTATGACTTATCGAACAATTATAATAAGTTTGATTTAAATTTTGAACTAATAGTTAGGAACAACACTTGATGAGCGGTGGAAAACACTGATTAAAACGCCGCGCAAAGAAATGCACCTTGCACGAAGTTTTAGTTTAAATATCTTTGTCTCACTTGCCATGGGGCCTGTACTTGCTAACTCCATGTGTTTATGCTTAGGAGCTCGCTTCGGTTGTCACTTGACACTTCCGGGAACCACGAAGTACACAGTCAGCTTTGTTAAGTGACGACTTTCGGTAAGTACGACTCTTTTAAGAGTCTTAAAATTTCATCATGGAGAATAAATATAATATAAAATAGAACAAGAATCAAAAACTTATTTATTTACGTAAGTTGTCACTTAACAGCCTTCCCTTTTTAAAATTATCACCGTCCTCGGTGAATGTATATTAGTAATCAGAGTTTAATATAACTTCATTATTGAAGCTATTCTAAACGTAGGTGTAAAAATCAATTTTAAATATTAGTATTATAATGAATAATGATATTACTGTGCATCAAAAAATAATATAATGTTATATAATAAAGTATGCGATGATTAATGTACAATATTATTACATGTATTCGGGGTTGTGCAAAAGGAAATGGAGTATAAAAAAAAGCTAAATGTCGATGTGATACATGATATGTAAGGTGAATTTAAAATGTAAGTAGTAATAGTAAAATGTTTATCCTATGTGTTAATGCAAGAGGAATTAGGTTTCAAGGGTGGCGGTAAGTCCCACACTTGAATCTCATATTCCACATCAAGCAATGTCAAACCTGTTGTTGTTTTATCATACATGTCTATCCTTGAACTATATTTAATAATGGTTTTTGTTTGAATGCATCTTTGTTAGTGATTATCATATTTTGTAATTGGAATGTGACCGCTGCATTCTTTACAAGTGATCAAAGTTTTACTTTGTATGTTACAAAGTGTAATGTGTTTTTGTAAATCACTTTTGTTAATTTTATTGCCACATTTATTGTGTGTTGTTAAATTACTTTTTATTTGTGTTGGAGTGGCAGAGGTATTGGCGTATCTCACACTATACTGTTGTAATCCTTCCAAAGCTCTTTGTATTGACGGCTTATTGCAGTATGCGTGAAACGTCATATACATGGTTCTATTATCTGCCCGTTGTATTGGTAGACTAATTTATGTTATGTCGTTTGAAGGGCCAAAGTTCATTAGACATTCGTTCCATTCATGTATTGTTTTGCTCACTGGGATTTTTGACATCAATCGTAGTTGTAAAGTACGATCGTCATTCTCTTTTGTTGATACAAGTTTGGATTTAGTACCTTGAATTTTAAAGTAGTGTACTACTATTTGTCGTATTTCTTCGGCTTCCCGTTTATTTTCATAGTGCATGCGGATTGGTGTTATGTTATTACTTTGTTTCCTGTTTAAAAAATTAAACGTCTTCAATTCCAAATCTGCTTTCGAAGAACCTAGTCACATTATCTGTGTTGGAAGGGTTTTTTAACAACACGTGTATTGTCTTACCATTACGGTTAACTCTGATAAACTGTAGTAAAAAGTTGTCTGAGTCTTTCTCGGCAGTTTTGTTACTGGGTTGGCTAGGTTTTATAGATATTGGTATTCCTATAATTTCACACATGGAAGTTGATAGGTCTTTCAACGGTATATATTCACTTTTGAGGGCTATTTTCACTGATTTAAGGTCCGTAGCTGCTGCTTGGGTTATCGGTACCATATCAGGGTCCTCAACTATTTTCTTTTGGATTCTTTGCATGTATGGTCATGTCAATTTCCGGCCTTGGTAATAATGGTCGGTTACCCCTTTCTGTTTCTATGATTGGGGTTTCATTTAGGGTCCTGCCGCAACTGCAGCATCACAGTTGGTGATACACGGCCTTGTATCCAGTGTAGGGTGTGATACATGGCTGTTCTTTCAAGAATTTCCATGGGCCAAACTTATTTAGGATTGTCTCTAATTGGTGTGTATTTATT
Organism: Copidosoma floridanum; assembly: GCF_036245765.1. Lineage (NCBI taxonomy): Eukaryota > Metazoa > Arthropoda > Insecta > Hymenoptera > Encyrtidae > Copidosoma > Copidosoma floridanum. Next base: position 12,906,269 of record NW_028321898.1, on the reverse strand, counting down.
GGTCCTTTGATCATTATATCCATTCGTCTTCCATTTTCCCAGATACTTTGTACTCGGGTTATTTCTATGTTTGTCAAGTAAGCGGCTGCCGTTGCAGCCTCTGAAGATTGATAGTAGATGGCTTCATAGCTTATGTGTGGAACAACACAGGGCTGCTCTTGTAGGGCTTGAACTGTGCCGTATTGTTGTAATAACTGTTGCAATTCGAGCTTGTTTATAGGGCCCTTGATCATAAGGCTTAGGCAACGTCCACTGACGATGGTGTCAATTATTTTAGTCATTTTATGTAACCTGTAAGCGTAAATATGATGGATGTTATGGTGATTATTGGTTGATACTGTATATGTTTGAGTGCTGTTATTAGTTGTAAGGATTTGTAGGTTATATGTGGAATTTAAGTATGAAAATAAAATTAGGTTTATAAAACTATTGGATAATGAGTAGGAAATACATAGATAGATACAATCATTACTTATCATGCTATGCCGAAATATTCGCGGATTCACAATACAATGGAGTAAGTAGTTTTAATACATGCTAAATAAGTAAAGCTTAATATTAGAAAAAAAAATTTTACAATAGAGTAACATGCAACTGTGATTAAATACAGCATGCGCTTTTTGAAACTTAAAGCCTTATAATAATTATTTTTATTATTATCATATTTATTTATATTTCTTTTTCTACTTTTTTTTTTTTGATGTTGATATACGAAAGCTAAAAACAAACGTAGTTCATATAAATCTTAAAGATAAAACTAAAAAATAAAGTGCAATTAGAAAAAAGGATGATGTGATATCTGTGCTTACTAATATAGTTTGCATATAAGACGGTAATAATTAACTGAATGTAATTCACTCATTGATTTTACAAAGCTTAAAATTAAAATCTTAGAACTAAGTGATGTGTTTTTCGACGTAGAATGTGGCTAGTTGAAGGGTAGGGTTCAATGATTGGGTTCATTTGATGCTACTTTTGATCCTTTCTCGTAGATCGCTGATTTTGGCACGGGTTGACTTTGTTTTTGAAGTTTGTGTACAGCACTGTCTTCTGCATGTAATCACATGTCTTTGATAACTCAGTAACTCAACTTGTTGTTGACATAATGGGTGAATCAATTTTTTGATCATTTTGTATTTTGTACTCCTTTTAATTGGTTCAGCGTATTTCGTGCGATACTTGGATTTATCGTTCTGCAATCCAAAAATAGCGCTTTCAGGATCCATGTATTTTACATATCCTTGGGTAATCTTCCTCGCCGATCTCTAACGGTATAAAAATATTCTAGGGTACTAAATTTAGAGAAATAATTAAAGAAATCTTTTTCTTTTATCGTTTTTTCTATATACTATGGTAGAAGACACATAAGTCTTTTTGGATCGATGTTTAGTATGTCATTGTAGCTTTTTGGTAATGTTGATGAATAAATTCTTTCTGCTAGACAAATAGTGGATTTCATCTTAAAAGTAGAAAATGTTTGAGCTTCCTCTCCTATTTCTAGTGTTTCATCGGATTTTTTATGAACTGCAACACTATTTTAAATGGCGGTTATAGTTCGATGTGTATAACTATGTAAATCCGGAAGTATGTGCATTTCCTTGATATTTCCTTTATTCTCTAATTGTTCAATGACTTCACGTAAAGGATGATTTATGTTGACTCTAGTCTTTATTGTGATTTCATAATCGGGGTTCATCGTGCAGCCTATAAGGAAAATAGTATCAAATTACTATTGATTTATGAGTCTATTTCTAACTTTTGGGGTGTATGGCGTGGGAGTATCAAACTCCGTGTCTTCATTATAGGTCTAGCCTTAGATGATTTAGGTGTTTTTTGTTTTACTTCAATTTCGACATCAAGTTCAGTCGGTTCGTGTTTTTCTGGTTCTTGTTTTATGGTAACTCAGGGTTCTGCGTTCACTGGGTTAATGGTGCATTTTATAAATTTTCCCGAGATACTACGTTTCATAGTCTTCTTGAAACTGCTTTTTGTTTTGCTGATGAGTATTGCTATTATAATAATAATAATAATAATAATAATAATAATAATAATAATAATAATAATAGTAATAATAATAATAATAATAATAATAATGATAATAATAATAATAAGAATAATTATAATAATAAAAACAATAATAGCTTCAATGATATTACGTATTAAAATAATAAGAGAAGTTCGTTTCTCCTTTAAATTTCGGGTTCGTATTTTTTCCATTTGATTGATTATATTTTGTACATTTAATTCTTCATTTGTCCATGCTTGTTCATTAAGGTTTAGTTCTTGAATCGATTTTATAGTATCGTAGAAGTCATTGGTGTCTTTTAAGGGTTCATGTAGTACAGTTAAGTTCAAGTTCACTTCTACTTGATGGGTATATTGTGTCTGAGTGATAATCTTATGTTCACTGGTTAAGGTTAGTTTGTGTGCTTTTCCCGTATATCCATCGTTCATTCGTAAAAGACTTGTAAATTTTACTCTTTCTTGTCGGTCCATTTTATTAGGACAAATAATGTTCAATTACTCTTCATTAGGTGTCAAGAATAATAGTGAACTATCAGCTGGTAAGTAAATCCATTGGCTTTCGGTTTTCGAAGTAAACATAATTTCACAGTATTTAAATACTTCTGTTCCAGGTCGTTATAATATAAGAGTTTTAAATTTGTTTATAGAATAGGGTTCTTTGAACGGTTCCATAGCCGAGCATATGTTACGGTATACTGTTTAATCATATTGATCAAATGTAATTTCGTTTAATCGTCAATACGAATTATGGTCTACTGCTACTACTAAGTGAGGGTATAATGGTTTTATATAGGCAGATCCATTTTGTCCAGATTGAGTTATCATGACTAGATGTAGTCTGTAAAGATTGTAAGGGGTTTGATCTACAAGTGGGAAATGTAATATTGCCATGGTTCTATTTTCTTAATGCACACTATCGAATTTGCTTAGAGTGCTTATTTCACCAACATAAAGATTATCTATAACATAAAGATTATCTATTGGTGCTACAAATTCTAGATTTCCTGCTAGGCTCTTTACATCCTGGACTACAGTTCTATAAATATTTGGAGTAAACAGCTTTGGATGTGCTTGACCTCTTTGTAGATTATGCAAGATGTCGATCAGATCTTCATGGATACGAATAATGTGATCCAGATGACCTTAGTTCTTATAAGGTAAGCTGATAAATGTATCAAATATTTGTCGAGCGTAAAATCTTGTCCTAAAGTCAATATATCAGCAAGTTGTTTTAGAATATGCTCATGGCGTTTCGTCTAACTATGTAGTTCTTTGAATGCAGCCACGAAAATATGGCTATTTTGATCGTACAATTTAATATATTCTTTTGATCGGTGTGCAAATTATTGATGTTAGTGTTCATAACGTTCATATTGTCTTCTGTGACTAAGCTCAAAGGTCCTTTAGCAATGCTTTCAATAATTTCGAAAGGTGTCAGTCTTTTTGTTTGTATGCTGAGTAGTGAAACAATGTTATCTTTCGCATGAGTTCCAACAGTATTTATTATGTTCAATAATGTTGCTTTCAGATATATCAATCGCTTTATCTTTATATTCAAGAGGTCCATTTCCATATAATTGGTACAATTAGGATAACCAAACTGTGTAATACAATATCAAGAGGTTTTATTTAATCCTGGAGTAAGTGGGTGTTTTAATATAAATTTATTAATATCAAGCCATATCACTATCTTCCAATCAGCTCCTTTAATTTTTGTAATACCAATTCGTTCATAGTACATTCAAGGGTTCGTTTCAAGTGATTCTTTACCATAGTTACCATGACTAGCATAGTTTAGATCTACGCAACCTTCAAGCACTATTGTCATTAAGATGGACAATCGAATCCAGATCGTTGAGTTCTTTTCTTTCTAGAAGACATGTAGAATATACTTCTTACAAGGATACGATTATTAAAGAACTAGTTTCAATTCATTTGTGTGTTTTCGTATGATTTCAACAGTGGTTTTTTCAAGTTACACATTATTTCACTCTAAAACTGTTTTAACCTTCAGGGGTTCATTATAATAGCGATCGAATTTATGGGAACGTACTTGTTTCTTTACCCAAACGTAATCTCCTGGTTTAATATTTAAAGGCTTTAATTTTTCATCGTTTCTTGTCTTTGCTTGCATTTTCTTTTTTATTTGTTGATTTCCTGCCACAATTTGCATTTTTCGAAGTTGCTTAATAAAATCTTGTAAATACAATAGATAGATTAATAGCTTTTCGTCTTTAGGTATTTTTAAGGGCAATCTGGCTAGTCTCCCAAATACTTTTTCATAGGAAGTAAAATTTGTTGCTGCATGTACACTCGTGTTGTACTTGAAGGCTGTCGTGAAATTTGGGTAAACTGTCCTAGTCACCATAAGTTTCTGAGTAAGTTCTTATAAAGTCAGCTAGAGTAGCATGACTTCGCTCTAGTGATCCGTTTGTTGAGGATGATATGCTGATAAAGTTAGAAGATTGGTCTTCAGGGTTCTCGTGAGTGTTTCCAATAAATTAGACATAAATGTAGCATGTCTGTGAGATAGAATTTGTCTAGGCTTACCGTAAGCTAATATTAGATTTGGACGAGTGCATGGGTAAGCGTGCTTGATCTTAGGTCTGGTACAGAGACTAATTTGATGTACTTAGTCAAATTATACTGTATGGTTAGCAAATGGCAATTACTATTTGGTGTTATTCTTAATTTACCGACGGTATCAATGAAAACTTTATCAAAATCTTCAATAGGTGTATTTGTAAGCACCAAGGGTTCTTTTGTTCTTATTCGTTTAATTTTTTCTCTTGACATTTGCTGCATTTACGAACATAATTAAGAATATCATTTTTCATTCCAGGCCAATAAGTCGTTCTCATATTTTCCGATAAGTTTGGCTTATTGCCTCATGACCTCCAACAGAACTATCATGTAGGGTTTATATTATTTCATTACATTCTTGAATTTTTGGAGAATCAACTTTACCGTAACAGACAGTAATTTGTGTAAGTGTTTTATCGAAAGTTGTTAATAACATTTTAGTTATCAATCCAGGTTCTAATTTGTCTGTAAGATCTTCCCTTCTTGAATTTCGGAAAGTTTTAAGATTTCGTCTCAACAATATTTTAAATGATTTAAAAGCTTTTGTACGACTTTCTGAAGTTACTAAATCGGTAAATGTTTCATTGATAACGATTGATGGTATATTAAATCCTGCATAAGGTGTTAATAATATGTGGCCAACTTTTCGTTTCTTTGATTTCAAATAACTAAAGTCCAGTGCACCTATCGATCTGAACAGTTTTGAGACAGATGTGACTGGTTGACAATTTTTGCTAATAAAATAGACTATATTGTCCCTTTTGTATGTAAGACAATACCTGGTGGTAATAACGATGTTTACTAGCTTGGCTCTATTTACGTTATTATAGTTGTTAGTTCTACTGCTACTGTCACTCAGACTTACATACACCTTTCCGTACTGCTGTTTTTATCTATTGATTGGTGAGAAAGGGTATAAGTCTAATAGTAGCATGAAATCAGGTGCAATACTTCGATTTATTAATTTGTTTGTGTTGCAGTTTATTTGTTTGTTGTTTTCAGTCAAGTTATCTGGGGTTTCTTCTGTTACTCGTGTGTGTTGGTGTACTAGAACTTAAGGGTGTATTGTTTTGAATACGAAAAAAAATTGATAATTTTCCACTCGTCATATATTTTCTTAAAATTTCATCTTTACAAAATAGGGGTTCAAAATCCGCTGTACATCTTGATAAATCTGCAATTTTTTTATCCAATACAGAATCATCAAAATTATCGGGATCATAGGTATCGATTTCGATTAATATGTCCTGAATTTCAGGCTCCGGCTTGTCTCCATCAGAAAATCTAGTTACTGATTAAAAATCCGTATCAGCTTGCTTGGATTCACCATCGTTATTAGACTTATTTAAGTATTCTTAAAGACTTTGGTTAAATTTTTTTGTTAACTTTTGTATTTCTTGATGGGTAACCTCATCAAATTACTGGTCGTAGTTTTAGGTTGGTCTTTAAAAACGTCGTCATTTAAACCTTCACTGGGTGAAATGGGTGTAACGGAGATTTCAGTATTTGTCGCGTCTGAGTCTGAGTCAGTATCTGTATTTGAGTCTGCTTCCGTTTCAGATAATTCTTGCCATAATCCACTTCGTCAGGGGTTATATACTGGTGGTTGTATATTTTCTTCTGACGATACTTAAGTATCAATTGGATCGTTCTCGGAAAACATACCTTTCTTTGACGATGTATCAAGGTTAATTATATCTCTGACTGGTAACTTTGGCATTTTGTCATTTGTGGAACTATTAGATTTCATTCCAGTTGTTTCTGTATTTGTATCACTGGCGTGTGATGTTCAAGCTATTGATTTCGAAAATTTCACTTTATATGAGCTAGAATCTTTTGAGATATTTTTAGTGACATTTCATAATATACTCGATCGAGATGCAGATGATGTCTGTGGTTGTGGAAATGTTTTCGTTCGGGTCCTTTGAGCAATCACACTATGATCTAACTTTGGCTGTTCTTTGTTTATTTTTGAACGAAGGGGTCGTCCAGGAACTCTGGCAAATTTAGGTACATCTGCACTGAAAAACTTTTGGTACCGCTGTTAACTCGCAGGTGGCACTGCTGTATTGCGTAGCTTCGGCGTAAGAGGAGCGCCGAAACGGCATACCCACTGTACCGGTCCTACGGCTCGTCTGCTGAACCGTAAACATGGTACAACTGTTATGCGCGAGTGTGGAGTGTCAGACAGTACCTTGAGCTGTATCTGATTTGCCAAATGTATACTTATATATAGGTGGTGAATACTACATGGTAATGCGTTGATATGATATACTTATAAAGACGTATATGACTGTCACTGTTTATGGTATTGAAAAAAATGACTGTAATTAAATAACCCAGTGCACTTACTTACTACTTTATAAAATAATAAAATAGTAACAAGTAGTAGTAAAATAGTAACCTTTTAACTTATAACTTAGATTTTTGTTTTACACGGGTGTTTAATAAATCAGTACAAATAAAAATGAAACTTACTTGTAAATACAATAATTTATTAGTATAATTTACAATTCATAACGTGTTACAAGATGATAACATGATTTTGTTTTTACAGAAACTACTAGTGGAATTTTTGGTAAATCTTCAAAATAAATTACTCTGTCTTTATTAGTACAAAGCTCGACTACGTAAGAGTATTTATGTTCATCAAAATAAATTTCTTGATATATTTCCATATGAAAAATCACACTTTTATAAGTTTCTCCAATTTCATTAAAACCATCTTCAGCTTTCTCAACCTTTTCTATTTTGCATAATTTTCCGAATTCCACCTCACTATCTGACATATCGGTGACAAAATATTCACCAACTCTAAAATTCGACTTGTTGATATCTACGAAGTTATAATATTTATTGGAAGCATCGGAATATGTGCCCCAGGTAATATCATCGTAACATTTCAATGAATCTGCTGAATGACAAAGTTGTAACATTTGTTTGGTGGCTATTGTTAGCTTACAATTGGTATTTTAACCAATGAAACAAACAAACTCAATGAAAATTCAAATTAAGCAAGGAAAAGGGAGTGTGAAAGTAAATGAGATTCAATGATATTCTGATAAACTGAGTAGTAGAGAAAACCCTTTTTGTAATTGTTTAAAACTGTTTTATCTTGGTAATCATGCTCAAATATGTTTGATGTATAAGAACTAAAAATTAATAAAAAAACAAAAAACTACTTAACATTTTAGTAAAACAATAAAAAAATAAAAAAATTAAAATTAAAGAGTTGTACAAAAATAGTAAACTAACACGTTTAAATATGAGGAAAAAGATTTACATTAATTGCTGTATTGAAGGATAAATTTTGCATTTACAAAAATTTATTCATACAGAGTAGTGAAAACAAAAAGTAATCAAAACAAGCGTTTATTTGTATAAAATATTTCACGTTTGAGTATACTTACCTTTATCAATATTACTGAATAGACTCATTGAGGCATGCTACTTGTTTGAAAGTTAGGACAAGTTATTTGCTGAATGAACGAAACTCACCTTTTAATTTTGACACAACGTCCTCAGAGTGGTTTGGGTACTTTTTAAAAAAGTCGTTCATCTTTTCAAATGAGCACTAACAGATTTCAATCATTGTTTATATAAAATGTCGGTGTGATCAAAACAATGTACCTACAAACGCACTTAATAGTAAACATAAACACCTGAACTATATCTACAGGTGTGTATACAGTACGTATTACCGAGTAGCGGAATAATTGTTAGCCCGAGCATGAGTACAGCTGCTTAGCCGCATAGGTGGTGCTGCCACCGTACCGCTGTGGAACTCACGTAGCCCGATTCGGTATACCTGTTATACCGCATGGAGAGACGATAGATACACTGCAGTTCGGTATAGTGTGTATACGTGCGGGGATAACAGCGGTACCGAAAGTTTTTCAGTGTGTTTCTGATTTCGCCACTCTCCCAGGTTTTGTCATTTCCACTGTCTCTTTCAAGGTTGTTTGTAGTTGTGTTGTAGGTTTGATAGTCGTTAAATTAGATGTTCTTACTATTCCTTTTCTCTGATTTTGTAATTCTGTTTTCTTCTTTTCCTCTATTTTCTTTTGACTAATCATCATAACTCTTAGTAATGGTAATCGATTGTTTATATTGTTTTTCGCATTAAGGAATGGTCCTACTGAATTTCTAGATAGTGCATCAGCATTGGTATTGAGTTTTCCTGGCTTGTATCTGAAAGTATATTCATAATCGGTAAATTTAAACATCCAGCGCATTAAATGCTGACCCAGATCTTTTCTTGCATGCATCCAATTCAATGGCTCATGATCAGCTACAAAAACGAATCTATTTCCTAATAAATACGAACGAAAATGATGCATTGCGTATAGTGCAGCTAAGCATTCCTTTTCAGTCGTAGGATAATTTATTTCAGCTTTATTCAGAGTTCTTGAAAGATAGGCGACAGGATGGTCAAACCCATCTTTTTCTTTACTTAAGACCACTCTAATAGCGTAGTCAGATGCATCTGTTAACAACCTAAGTGATTTACTCAAGTCGGGAAATTGTAAAATAGGCTCTTGACATAGATCTTTCGTATTTGAAAACTCTTATCTTGCACTTCAGTCCATTCAAAATTTTCTCCTTTTTTTAATAAATCTAATAATGGCTTAGCTATTTTTGAAAAATCTTTATTAAAGCATCTATAGTATCCTGCTAATCCTAAGAACTGTCTCATATTTTTGGCTATCAGGTTTTTTGGAACAATCTAGGCGGGTGAATTATACGGTGATGATGAAGGCTCAATTATTCCATCATCAAGTTTTTTCGCTACATGCTCTTCTGAAACTTTTTTATGTACCAGTGGATGACGATATTGTTTAATGTTAATAAGAATATTATTTTCCGTCGGGATTTCATGCGTAACAAGACTAGTACAGGGTAAGGAGTCTCTCAGTGACAAAAAAATTCCTGAAAATTCGGAAATCAGTCAATTAATTTGGTCTCGTTCTTCCAAGTTTATATGACCGGTACACACAAGTTCTGTTAGGTTTTTTATTCTATCTAGTTTGTTTTTGATAAGTGGTCTCTCATATTCGCTTCTAGTAACGATATCAAATTCAGGTGCAATATATACAAATGGTAAAATATCTCTTGGGTCTATTTCAATCGTAACATCATCCTCATTAGTGTTTATCATCATAATATTACATTAACCTTTTATAGTTTTACTATTCCTTCTCCTAAATATACGTTATCACGCTCTACGCCAACTCGTGGTAAGTATTCTTCAGTTTAATTAGTATTAATTAAATTAATTCTTACTACTTGACGTGTTTGAGCCTTGATTGTATATTAAGTTGGTTTATTAGTAACTTTTCGTTCCTCATTAAGGCAATGTTGTTCTACACCAGGTGCATTTTTACTTTGTTTAATGGCATGGGATCTTGGTTGTTCAAATCGTTATTTTCACTGTGTATCCCACTCTCATCACTTTTATTATTAGTGGGCTTCATAAAATTATAATACATTTCTGATAAAATCAATTTATCAAATTCATCTCGAAAATGAAAATCAACTTTTACATCTCCAAATTGATAGCTAAAATTTGATTTTCCTGTGCTTGTTTCTTAAGTTTTGTTACTTTTTGTTACTTTTCATCCCTCTCCAATCACTCTATTTCTTCAAGAGTTTTTAAAAAATGAATGGGGTTTATTACGTCATCATCTAATACTATAGCATCGTGATAATGCGATAATGTGGCTCGTCGTTCCTTACAAAGGTTTCGACCCAATGAACCGCCATATTTGATCGGAAAATCGTCAGGGATCATTTAAAAAATTGTAGCTTTTCCTTGTACAGTCATATACGTTGTTCCTTTAGTTAATACTGGGTGGGGTGTAATTCCGGTAAGATTAATAATTTCACTAGTCTGTATACGTAAAAATGGGTGCAACTGATATAATTTCATCAGGTTTGTGGCGGCGCCATTATCGAGCATGAGTGTGATAAAGCTATCTTTCCCTCCTAGGACTGACAACCTTATACTTGTAGGATCGTCGTCTACGCCAAGTCCCTGGCACGTACCGATTTTGACGGTTTCGATTCTGTTGCTATGCTCATTACTTGTGCTAAAACATTCGGTATAGGGGTTGAATTCTGTCTTTGAGGGCTCACCTCCAAACGACGATTATGGTGAGCCACCTGGGAGTTTAAATGATGCGGCAAACGGTCATCTCCTGATTGATACTGATTTTGAAAATTCTGATTCTGATAACTAGGATTAAAACTTCGTTGGTTATAACCATTGTAATTATTATATTGGGGGTATCTATTATAATTCTGATTTCTGCCTCGGTATCCTTGATTATTCCTAGGGTTAAAATGAGCATTTCTTTAAGTGTAATAATCGTTAGGATTTTCGTTGTTATATTGTGGAACACTAAAATTAATTAACTTGGTAGAAATGAAATGAAAATTAAGATAATTTTTTTTATATTTTACAACCATTCTGGAGAACGGTATAACAACTCTGCATTGCTGTGTTACTATGCACGTATATGCTATCGTCATTGGCATAGTAAAAAACCTCGTTAGATTTAATTGTGACATCAATGATTTACACAACCAACGGGTGTGTAATCTTTCATTCAGTATGCTATAATTTAATTTAATATCAAGTCGTTTCTTGGCGTCGTATGGAATATACATATGCCAGCCCTATGATATAGTACTTCACTAACACATGCTGCCTTCTGGTGATTAATTTTTTGATTACATCTTAACACTACTCAACACTACTTTTCCGCTCGGTAACAGAAGTCAGAGAGCGAACGTGTATTTTTATTAAAATGGAGGTGAGGGGAGTTTTTCTTTTTCTGCTGTGACTCTGGCTACTTCCGTTGTATGTACCGTAGCCTACAATTTGCAGTTTACAGGGTACTCTTATAAACATTATTATAGTGTTAATATTTTTATATCATCGAGCTACAATTGATATTAGACTTAAGAGGTATATAGAAATCTAACTAAGACTAAAGGTAAGTAAACATTGTCAACAAAAATTCTACTACGTATAAACTTATAATTAAAATTATGCAACTGAAATGTCTTAACTTCTAAGTTTGGAAAAAAAGAATTTTTGACTAACAGCTTTGTCGTGGAACCCGATTATCAAAACCTTATGAAGCCAAAGATAGAAGTATTACTGTATTCAACACATTAATATTAGTCTTTATTGAATTAAATAAATAAAATAGTTTAAATTAAATAAAATAGATAATTTTGCAACGCCACTAAAATATATCAAAATTCCAAAACATTACATTTTTGACCATAACCTTAAAATTTGGAAAAAAGGGAAAATTATAATGAAAAATATTGCTATACGTAGATTAAACATAGTATCTCAAAAAGATCATGAGCGCTTTTTTTTAAAGACTAATTTTAAATAAATTACATGGGGCTACATCATTCGAAGACGTTAAAAAACATAATGAAATAACATATAAAAATTTGAGTGATACTGCAATTGCAATGGGTATAATTGAACACGATAATGAAATTGATAATATTTTTAAACAAGCAATAACAATTATGTTTCCATACCAGTTAAGACAATTTTTTGCTTTGTTTTTGATGTCAGGAAAAATTCAAGGAGATAAAATATGGAATGCATATAGAAAATATTATACGGAAGACTTCGATAATGATAATGATAATTGTGCTCTTTTACATATTACTCAAATTTTAGTATCGGAAAGTAAATCATGAGTCTTTTAGTTTACCGACACCAACCATTAGTAACTAAGGTAAAATGGCATATAGTGGGACACCTTTTTAAGCAAAAAATATTCATTTCTTGTTTTTGAAGTTCCGAGAATGCTAATTTATCTAAATTTTTTTTTAAATTGAAAATATAGGTCTTTACTCAAGGAAACAATATTTATTGACTGTGCCTATCTTTATCCGTTTAATTAAATAATTTTTCAAATAAGTCATGAAATCTGCAGTAGTGGGACATGGTCTTTGAGGATTACGGCGGTAGTAGGACACTGTATGTGGTAGTAGTGGGACAGTATATGACAATGTTATTAAAAAAATTTTGTCTAATACAACATAAACTAAATAATATGGTTATTAATAATACAAACTACGAAAATAATAATAGTAAACACAAGTTTAAAACAAATATTAGTTTCTAAGGTCTTGAAATTTTTTTTTTTTTTTTTTTTTTTTCATCTGCAATAAATGAACTTCACACGCACCTAATGCTTTTTCATTGACTTCTAGTTTAGATAAACATTTATTTATTTCCTGTACTTTTAAGGTATTATTCGCATTCCGGTTTTCTTATTTAAAAATTTTTTTTTCCAATTTTTAATTTTCAAGTTAATTTCTTTTTTTGTTCTTAACAGTTTTTTTACGCTCTTGAAACTTCTTGTTTGAAATTTTTTTCGTACTCTTTTTATTTCTTCTTTTTCTTATTTATTAACTATAACCTACTGCTTTTTCAATGATTTCTCTCTCTCTTTTTTTTTTTTCAAAGTAATGTATCTAAGTATTAACAACCGTCACGGGTCGATTTTCCTTAGCTGCTTCCTTCTTGATCTTAAAATTAAGATTGGTTGCAAAAAATATATTTTTCAAAGGAGAATTATTCGATTCTTCTATGAAGATAAGAAGCAAGTTTTAAAAGCTGAAATACCAAATGAAAATATAATGTGAGTAAACTAATACCTGTATTTTTCTGTTGCCAATTTTCAGAGGTATTGATTTTGTTCTGTTTTTTTTTAATATTAGTATGATGAAAATTAATTATTGAAAATATATTTCATTTTCTGCCAAGTTGATTTTTTTACATTGAGTAGGATAGATTAATACAGATTGCATTGAGGTTAGGTATTAGATTATGTCTATTTACCAGGTAACGATGCTCTCATTCACTCAACTACCAATCCTACAAATACATTTAAGTTTAATTTTACTATTAAAGATTAGACTGATGACACTCGCACAATTACTATCGTAAAAAGCATGAGATCACAGTCGTTAAAAATAGAATTTGGTCTTGTCAAGTACTTGTCCCACTACAACTTAGTTAAAAAAAAAAAGATGCAGTAGTGGGACAGCAATGATACGCCTTGTCCCACTTCTACATGGTGTTAGCAGAAAATAAGGGTATACTAGGACAGGTTATATTTTATGACGAAGTAATTATTTTTATGATCTAATTAATAAAACTTGTTCTTGAGTGTCATAATATTTCGTAAAAATAATTTGAATGTACGAAAAAAATTTTATTTTCGGAAAATCATCTTGATAGTCAACTTTAGTGTCACATCTAAAATGAGCGAAATGCCTCGTTGAAGACGTATGCATCAAACGAGTGCTTGGACAGCTTGATAAAATAATTTTTTCATTCTCCCTTGAACGTTTACCACAATCAATTTTGGGAGTTTTATCTAGCTAAAAATACTGGAATATGAGAAAATTTTTTTAAGGATATTATTTAACAAATGAATTTACCAGTTATGATTTTCTCCTCCAGTCCCACTATACCCTGCAATTTCTGCGTTGTCCCACTATACCCCAATTTTACCTTATATAAATAGTTGCAATATTCAGGAAATATCTTTCAGTAAAAAAATGTTACATATAATATACACAAATTTAAATCGAGATCAAAAAAAAATTTTTAAAACTATTTGTGAACAAGGTAAAAAAGTATATTTCATAGATGGTCCTGAAGTATCTGCAAAAATCTGCTTATATAAGACAATCATTTATTACCTTCTTTCTAAAGTTTAAAATATTTAGTCAATGGCTTGGAAAGGAATTGCATCTGTATTGCTACCAAAATATATGACCAGTCATAGAACTTTCCGATTACCTCTAGACTTAGATAATATTGAGAGCGTGTTTTTAGAATTTAAAACTAAAAAAAAAAGATTAAGGGAAGTTGATTTAATTATAAAGGACGAGGCTTCTATATATCCGAAAAAAACTCTAAAAATTGTTGATAGTACGTTAAGAGACTTAAGTAATACAAAAATTTTCTATGGTAATAAATTAATAGTATTAGGAGATTTTCGACAAATCCTTCCAGTTACAAAAAACGGTAATAGAACTATGATAATAGAATAAACTATTGAATCATCATTTCTATGGAACTGCTTCAAAATTTAAAGATAACAAATTAATAATCGCTCTAGTAATAAATAATTTTCAAAATTGTTGTAAAGAATTAGAGAAGAAAAAATAGAAACATGTAACATTTCTAAATCCTGTACAACAGATGATGTCTGTACTAAAATAATTGGTAATTACAACAACAATTTTAGTAGTAACGTAATACTAACTTTATATAATAAATATACTTTTTTTTAACAATCAGATTTTGAGTAAATTACATGGAGAAACTAAAACTTATGACTACATCGATAATGCGACCTATAAAGGTATTGTTAAATCAGATAATAATATTTATATAAATTTTCTCGTATACAGACGCGTACACCTGTCTTATCGTCATGACTTATTTTATCGTCAAGAAGACATTCAAAGACATAATTGATTTATAGGGGGTCGTTGCGCAAAGCGTCATTAATATTATATATATATATATAATTATAAAAATAACTGTAATATTATATTGTTAACAGTGTGAGGCATTCGAAGCCAATAAGAATATGTTTATTTTCTTACAACAAACCTTTTTTTTATTTATTTGTCTACACTGCAAAACAGGCAGATAAATGGACTTTCTACATACGAATGATTATTAATCATTCCATTTATACCACTAAGTATAATCAGAAACCAATTTATAGCAATTATATCTCAATTTATTTGTAAGTATAAAGATCTTGGCACGCTAAGCTCTTTTTTTCTTAGCATTCATGATAAACAATTCGTAAAATTTCTTCTAGTCCTTCAAGGAAATGTAAAAAAGCATCCAGGATATCTAAAATATTTAGGCAGATATGAGCGTTTTGAGTTTTAGCTATTTGAAATGAAATGAAAATTTTAACTTTAAAACAAAGTTCTGAGTTTTTAGTCCTTTATAAGGATGAAGGAGGTCATACAGAAGGCTATTTTAGTTGATCATGTGATTTATTAATCGATAACAAAGATCTGGTCTAAAAAATTTCAAATCTGACTTTTTCGGAAATTTAAGTGATTTCAAATTACAGCCTCTTTCGCGATATCGTCAATATTTAGAAAGATACGAGCGTTTTAAGTTTTGGCTATTTTAAAAATAAAAACTTCAACTTTGATAAAAGTTCTGGATTTGTAGTCCTTTGAGAGAATGTAAAAGAGCATTCAGGAGGTTATTATAGTTACTTTTTAAATTTATTAATTGATAACGAAGATCTGTTCTGAAAAATTTTCAATCTTATTTTTTCGAAATTTAAGTGATATCAGATTACAGCTTATTTCGCGATATCTTAATTATCTAAGAAGATATAAGCGTTTTAAGTTTTAGCTATTTCAGAATTGAAAATTTTGACTGTAGAACAAAGTCCTCGGTTTTTAGTCCTTTAAAAGGATGCAGGAGGGCAAACAGAAGATTGTTTTAGTGGTTTAAGTGATTTGTTTTAAAATAACAAAGGTCTAGTATAAAAAATGTCAAATTTAACTTTTTACGAAATTTAAGTGATTCTAAATTACAGCCTATTTTGCGATATCTACATTATTTAGAAAGATACGAGCGTTTTGAGTTCTGGCTGTTTAAAAAATAAAATCTTTTAATTAAAGAAAGTCTTGGATTTGTAGTCCTTCAAACAAATGTTAGAGAGCAATCAGAAAGTTGTTCTAGTTGTTCAAGTGATTTATTTAAGAATAACAAAGGTCTAGTATAAAAAATTTCGAAACTAATTTTTTTTCAAATTCAAGTGATTCCAAATGACAGCCTATTTGGCGATGTCTTTATTATTTAGGGAGATATGAGCGTTTTAAGTATAGGCTGTTGCAAAAATAAAAATTAAGACTTTAGAACATAGTCCTGGGTTTGCAGTCCTTTTACAAGATACAGGAGGGCATTCAGAAGGTTATTTTAGATGTTTATGTGATTTGTTAATCGATACCAAAGATCTGGTCTGAAAAATTTAAAATCTTATTTTTTCGGAATTTAAGTGATTCCAAATCACAGCCTTTTTTGCGATATCTTCATTATTTAAGAAGTTTTAAGCGTTTTAAATTTTGGCTAATTCAAAATTAAAAAATTTGACTTTAGAACAAAGTCCTCAGTTTGTAGTCCTTTAAAAGGATGCAGGAGGGCATACAGAAGGTTAGTTTAGTTGTTTAAGTGATTTATTAATTGATAGCAAAGATCTGGTCTAAAAAATTTCACATCTTATTTTTTCGATATTCAAGTGATACCAAATTACAGCCTTTTTTGCGATATCTTTATTATTTAGGGAGATATGAGCGTTTTAAGTTTTAGCTATTTTAAAATTAAAAATTTTGACTTTAGAACAAAGTCCTGGATTTTTAGTCCTTTGAGAAGATGCAGAAGGGCATTTAGCAGGTTATAGTTACTTATTAAATTTATTAATCGATAACTAAAATCTGGTTAAAAAAATTACAAATCTGATTATTTTAAACTGAAGCGATTTCAAATTACAGCCTATTTTGCAATATTTTTACTATCTAGAGAGATATAAGCGTTTCAAGTTTTGGCTAATTTAAAATTAAAAATTTCGACTGTAGACTAAAGTCCTCGGTTTTTAGTCCTTCAAAAGAATGCAGGAGGGCAAACAGAAGGTTGTTTTAGTGGTTTAAGTGATTTATTTAAAAGTAACAAAGGTCTAGTATAGAAAATGTCACATTTAACTTTTCACGAAGTTTAAGTGATTCTAAATTACAGCCTATTTTGCGATATCTACATTATTTAGGAAGATACGAGCGTTTAAAGTTCTGGCTGTTTAAAAAATAAAATCTTGTAAGTAAAGAAAGTCCTAGATTTGTAGTCCTTTAAACAAATGATAAAGAGCAATTAGAAAGTTGTTTTAGTTGTTCAAGTGATTTATTTAAGAATAACAAAGGTCTAGTATAAAAAATTTCGAAACTTATTTTTTTTTAAATTCAAGTGATTCTAAATTACAGCCTATTTGGCGATATCTTTATTATTTAGGGAGATATGAGCGTTTTAAGTTTAGGCTGTTGCAAAAATAAAAATTAAGACTTCAGAACAAAGTCCTGGGTTTGCAGTCCTTTAACAGAATACAGGAGGGAAAACAGAAGATTATTTTAGTTGTTTATGTGATTTGTTAATCGATACTAAAGATCTGGTCTGAAAAATTTCAAATCCTGTTTTTTCGGATTAAAAGTACTTCTAAATCACAGCCTATTTTGCGATATCTTCATTATTTAAGAAGTTTTAAGAGTTTTAAGTTTTGGCTGATTTAATATTAAAAATTTTGACTGTAGAACAAAGTCCTCGGTTTTTAGTCCTTTAAGGTGGCTCCTCACCCCTATACAGCACGTATACATAATATTTTATTAAAATGTTCATTGAAAGTTATAACAAGTGTTATTTAGCCTGACAATATTATAGTTAGTGCTAAACATCATGCGACTTTTTTCATAAAATTTTGTTGATAAATTTCTGAGGTACCAAAACTTGAAAAAAATTCAACAAATTACTGTCATCTTTTTTCAATTTACATCTAATATTTGATTTTTTGGGCTCATTTTCTTCCTTGAACGAAATCATTGGGAGTTACCACTGATAAAATTGCAATAACTTGGATAGGTTTCCTACAAAGTTCAATTTTTTATATGAGAATACGAAGAATAAGTAAACAAATTAAATTTATGGGAAACCTATCTAAGTTATTGCAATTTTGTCAGTGGTAACTCCCAATGATTTTGTTCAAGGAAGAAAATGAGCCCAAAAAATTAAATATTAGATATAAATTAAAAGAGATGACAGTAATTTGTTGAATTTTTCCCAAGTTTCGGTACCTCAGAAATTTATCAACAAAATTTTATGAAAAAAGTCGCATGATGTTTAGCACTAGCTATAATATTGTCAAACTAACTGACACTTGTTATAACTTTCAATAAGAATTTTAACAAAATGTTTTAAATACAGGCTGTATAAGGGTGAGGAGCTACCTTAAAAGGATGCAGGAGGGCTTTCAGGAGGTTATTATAGTTACTTATTAAACTTATTACGCAAAAGGAAAGATCTGTTCTGAAAAATTTTAAATTTTGTTTTTTGTCAATTTAAGTGATTCCAAATCACAGCTTATTTTGCGATATCGTCATTATTTAAGAAGTTTTAAGCGTTTTAAGTTTTGGCTATTTCAAAATTAAAAATATTGACATTGGAACAAAGTCCTGGATTTGTAGTCCTTTGAAAGAATGCAGGAGGGCATACAGAAGTTTATTATAGTTACTTATTAAAATTATTAATCGATAACAAAAAACTGGTTTGAAAAATTACAAATCTGATTATTTTAAATTCAAGCGAATTCAAATAACAGCCTACTTTAAAATATCTTTATGATCTAGAGAGATATGAGCGTTTTGAGTTTTGACCATTTCAAAATTAAAAATTTTGACTGTAGAACAAAGTCCTCGGTTTTGAGTTCTTTAAAGGAATGCAGAAGGGCAACCTGAAGATTGTTTTAGTAGTTTAAGTAATTTGTTTTAAAATAACAAAGATCTAGTATAAAAAATGTCAAATTTAACTTTTTACGAAATTTCAGTGATTCTAAATTACAGCCTATTTTGCGATATCTACATTATTTAGGAAGAAACGAGCATTTTAAGTTCTGGCTGTTTAAAAAATAAAATCTTTTAATTAAAGAAAGTCCTAGATTGGTAGTCCTTCAAACAAATGTTAGAGAGCAATCAGAAAGTTGTTCTAGTTGTTTGACTGATTCATTTCAGAATAAAAAAGGTCTAGTACAAAAAATTTCCAAACTAATTTTTTTTAAATTCAAGTGATTCCAAACTACAGCTTATTTGGCCATATCTCTATTATTAAGGAAGATATGAGCGTTTTAAGTTTAGGCTGTTGCAAAAATAAAAATTAAGACTTTAAAACAAAGTCCTGGGTTTGCAGTTCTTCAACAGGATACAGGAGGGCATTCAGAAGGTTATTTTAGTTGTTTATGTGATTTGTTAATCGATACCAAAGATCTGGTCTGAAAAATTTAAAATCTTATTTTTTCGGAATTTAAGTGATTCCTAATTACAGCCTATTTTGCGATATCTTCATTATTCAAGAAGTTTCAAGCGTTTCAAGTTTTGGCTAATTTAAAATTAAAAATTTTGACTTTTGAACAAAGTCCTCGGTTTGTAGTCCTTTAAAAGGACGCAGGAGGGCATACAGAAGGTTAGTTTAGTTGTTTAAGTGATTTATTAATCGATAGCAAAGATCTGGTCTGAAATATTTTACATCTAATTTTTTCGATATTTAAGTGATACCAAATTACAGCCTGTTTCAAAATATCTTTATTATTTAGGGAAATATTAGCGTTTCAAGTTTTAGCTATTTTGAAATTAAAAATTCTGCCTTTAGAACAAAGTCCTGGGTTTTTAGTCCTTTGAGAAGATGCAGGAGGGCATTTAGGAGGTTATTATAGTTACTTATTGAATTTATTAATCGATAACAAAGATCTAATCTGAAAAATTACAAATTTTATCTTTTCAAAATTAATGGGATTTCAAACAAAAGCCTATTTCGCAACATCTTGATTATCTAGGAAGATGTGAGCGTTTGAAGTTTTGGCCATTTCAAAATTAAAAATTTTGACTTTAGAACAAAGTCCTGGTTTGTAGTCCTTTAAGAGAATGCAGGAGGGCAGACAGAAGGTTATTATAGTTACTTATTCAAATTATTAACCGATAACAAAAATCTAGTTAGAAACATTACAAATCTGATTATTTCAAATTAAAGCGATTTTAAATTACAGCCTATTTTGCAATATTTTTACTATCTAAAGAGATATGAGCGTTTTAAGTTTTGGCTAATTTAAAATTAAAAATTTTGACTGTAGACTAAAGTCCTCGGTTTTTAGTCCTTTAAAAAAATGCAGGAGGGCAAACAGAAGGTTGTTTCAGTGGTTAAAGTGATTTATTTGAAAATAACAAAGGTCTAGTATAGAAAATGTCACATTTAACTTATTACGACATTAAAGTGATTCTAAATTGCAGCCTATTTTGCGATATCAACATTATTTAGAAAGATACGAGCGTTTTAAGTTCTGGCTGTTTAAAAAATAAAATCTTTTAATTAAAGAAAGTCCTGGATTGGTAGTCCTTCAAACAAATGATAGAGAGCAATCAGAAAGTTGTTCTAGTTGTCAAGTGATTTATTTCAGAATAACAAAAGTCTAGTACAAAAAATTTCGAAACTCATTTTTTTTCAAATTCAAGTGATTCCAAACTACAGCCTATTTGGCGATATCTTTATTATTTAGGAAGATATGAGCGTTTTAAGTTTAGGCTGTTGCAAAAATAAAAATTAGGACTTTAAAACAAAGTCCTGGGTATGCAGTTCTTTAACAGGATACAGGAGGGCATTCAGAAGGTTATTTTAGTTGTTTATGTGATTTGTTAATCGATACCAAACATCTGGTCTGAAAAATTTAAAATCTTATTTTTTTGGAATTTAAGTGATTTCTAATCACAGCCTATTTTGCGATATCTTTATTATTTAAGTAGTTTCAAGCGTTTCAAATTTTGGCTAATTTAAAATTAAAAATTTTGACTTGTGAACAATGTCCTCGGTTTGTAGTCCTTTAAAAGGACGCAGGAGGGCACACAGAAGGTTAGTTTAGTTGTTAAAGTGATTTAATACTCGATAGCAAAGATCTGGTCTAAAATATTTTACATCTAATTTTTTCGATATTCAAGTGATACTAAATTACAGCCTGTTTTAAGATATCTTTATTGTTTAGGGAGATATTAGCGCTTTAAGTTTTAGCTATTTTAAAATTAAAAATTCTGCCTTTAGACCAAAGTCCTGGGTTTTTAGTCCTTTGAGAAGATGCAGGAGGGCATTAAGGAGATTATTATAGTGACTTATTGAATTTATTAATCGATAATAAAGATCTGTTCTAAAAAATTACAAATTTTATCTTTTCGAAATTTATGGAATTCCAAACTTAAGCCTATTTCGCGACATCTTGATTATCTAGGAAGATGTGAGCGTTTTAAGTTTTGGCCATTCCAAAATAAAAAAATTTTGACTTTAGAACAAAGTCCTGGGTTTGTAGTCCTTTAAGAGAATGCAGGAGGGCATACAGAAGGTTATTATAGTTACTTATTAAAATTATTAATCGATAACAAAAATCTGGTTAAAAAAATTACAAATCTGATTATTTTAAATTAAAGCGATTGTAAATTACAGCTTATTTGGCGATATCTTTATTATTTAGGGAGATATGAGCGTTTTAAGTTTAGGCTGTTGCAAAAATAAAAATTAAGACTTTAGAACAAAGTCCTGGGTTTGCAGTCCTTCAACAGGATACAGGAGGGAAAACAGAAGGTTATTTTAGTTGTTTATGTGATTTGTTAATCGATACCAAAGATCTGGTCTGAAAAATTTTAAATCTTATTTTTTCGGAATTAAAGTGATTCCAAATCACAGCCTATTTTGCGATATTTTTATTATTTAAGAAGTTTTAAGCGTTTTAAGTTTTGGCTAATTTAAAATTAAAAATTTCGACTTTAGAATAAAGTCCTCGGTTTGTAGTCTTTCAAAAGGATGCAGGAGGGCATACAGAAGGTTAGTTTAGTTGTTTAAGTGAAATTTCAAATCTAATTTTTTTTTGAAATTTAAGTGATTTTTAATTAATTTTATTTCGCGATATCTTTATTGTTTAGGGAGATATGAGAGTTTTAAGTTTTGGCTGTTTTAAAAATAAAAATTTTTACTTTAAAACAAAGTTTTGGGTTTGTAAGTCCTTTGAGAGGATGTAAGAGGGCATTCAGAAGGTCATTATAGTTGCTTATTAAATTTATCAATTGATAACAACGATCTGGTTTGAAAAATTCCAAATCTAATTTTTTCGAAATTTAAGTGATTCCAAATTACAGCCTATTTCGCGATATCTTCATTATTTAGGGTGATATGAGCGTTTTAAGTTTTGGCTATTTAAAAAATAAAAATTTTGACTTCAGAATCATGTGTTAATAAAAATTGTTGATTTCGCGTCAAGAAGTTTTTCTTTTCAGTATTACAAAAAAAGTTTTTTTTAATTTCACGCTTTCGGTATGGTTTTTTCTAGATTTTGGCATGCTAAAAACGATCGCGTTGTTTGATTTGCCTCATTATTTCATAGTTTTTAAATATTTAACGCGCAAAAGGGCAAAAAACACGCTTTTTGGCACTTTTAGGTTAAAATTGCTCAAAATCCTGACGTGATAGGGCAATTTGGCTAACGGATAGGGATTCAGCGCGAAAAAATACTCAGGATATGACTATTGGACTGCAAAGAAAAAAACCTCGCATGCCTGTGTTATGTAACCAGATTTGGTATTGTCTTTACTTTGTCAACATGGGTGTCATTATTATTTGTTACATCTGCATTTTACAGTACGTATACCTCAAATAATCGTAGTTACGGAGATTTCCATAGTTTTTCCGCCAATGATCATAATTAGTCAATAATCTTGTGTTATTTTCGACTGATAGTGCATTGAGCCTCAAATTGATGGGCAAGTCCGCACTATTTTGGTGTCAGATGGCACAAATACGCTTGCACGCAGCAAATATTAGACTTTCATCAGCACACGATATTTAAACAAGCACAGACATTATTTTCGGTTAAGCAAAGGTCCTAACGAAGAGTGCCCATTTCCGTAGTCGATCCTCATACACAGAATTAGAACTTGTGTTCCAAAAATGCTTACCATTAATGATTATGAGTGACGCATCGTAGGTTTAAACTCCATACATTGCAGAGTCGGTTCATGGGCTGTGTATGGGTCAATTAATAGTGTAAAATTATTTTAAGATGCATCTAGATTAGCTAGACCTATTAAATAAAATTTACGAATTTTTTAAATTGATTCTTTAATTAAAGGGTGTTTTTCTACTATCGGAAAAATATGTCATTATAGTAGACGCAAGCGTTGTAAATAATAACTAGATGTACATTATTAAACACAAAAATTTATTTCCGAATTATTACATATCATTATGATTACTTGGGGGTTTTTAAATTAAAAAATTACTGGTTCATCGGCATTTATTTATTATTCATTTTGTAAAACTTTTGTGCTATCCCAAAAAGCGTCAGTCGGTATACAAAACAAAAATCAAAGTGTATAAGCTCTCTAACGTCTCTTTAATGTTTTGTTAAGAAAAGTTTTAAAGATTTCAGCGAAAAAAATTGTACGAATTCGTGGCTTATTAGTATTGATTTTATTTACTATTATTATTGTTAACGTGGTGATAGTGGCTTCGTACTTTAAAAAAGATTATACTTGTATTCTTTGGTTATGGCAACAAGTATTAGTGTAGTTTTCATTTACAATTATAACAGATACAAATTTTTTTTCATGACTGTAGCATGTAGTAAGTCAGCTAGGTCTGTCGATTAGCTTTAGCTTTTAGTCCAAGACACGTAGCCTGGAGCCTATACTGTTCCTATCACGGTAGAAACTCGGTATTCTATATGTTTTTGAGGTCACTAATCACGGGAAAAATAGTCAAAAAGTTTCTCACTTCCAGTTTTAATGCGTAACTCGCGTTTTTTGCCAACTTTTTATAAGAACGCTCATATTTCGCGAATGACAAGTTGGATCAACTAACGGCTTACGCCACTCGTAAAAGAAACAAAAAATACGTTGAAAACAAAAGTTTACTCACTGTTGATCAATGTAAAAACTTGAGTAAAACGGCCGTGAATAAGTTAACGCCAAGTTGCAAGAGACGGAGAATACGTATATATACGTATAGTAGCGGACAGCCAGCAGCAGGAGTTCTCTCACTATTAGGAGCACGATTTTTAAATCCTTGATTAGTTATACAATTATTTTGGTACGGTAGTATGGTAAAAAAAATTTTTTCTCACGTGCAAGGAACCCAAAACAACGATTTAAAACGTTTTGAATCAATATTTGACAGTAAACAATGATTTAGTAAAATATAGAAAAAAAAGTCGGTGCAAAACTGTACGGTAATGGGTACGTTTGCCCTTATAAAGCTGGCCACTATTCAGCCAAGTCAGTTATTCACTGGTAGACGTCACGAGTGAGGTTGTTCGTCACAAGGCTAGGAGTTCCGGTGACCGACGACCCTGCATTACCCTCTCGATTCTAAGCATTCAACCAGGAATCACCGATTCTCTCCGAGATTTGCGCTGGGCGAAACTAACAGCTATGAAGGAAAAATAAACTTTAGCAAACGGGACAGTCTCCAACGGGCAAGCATCGCGAACCAATCTCCCCACCTTAGATCACTAAAACGAGCTCTGAAAAAAAAAAAGGTGGTTAAAACATCAACGTCTCTGGCGTAACACCAGGATACGTTGGGAAAAATCTCTATAATTATCTCGAACGCTTCAGACAAAGTTTTCCTCCCGATTAGTCTGGTGCTACAACAACAGTCCAGAGAAGATCAACCTGAGGTGTCCAGGCAGTCACCCGGAAACTTCAGTCAAAAGAGAATCTAGCTCATCGGTCCTTTTTAGGGCTATCAGGCGTCGAACTACCTTGCCAACAAATAGGTTACAACTTAACAAAGATGACAAAAAACAGCTTCTAGGGTTCACAAAATTTTTAACCATGCCTATAGTCGCAAATGGGCGAATTGGAAGAAAAACTTCAATTTATCAAGATTGAAACAGCAGCATCAAAATCGATATATAAAAAATCCATGAAGTGGGAGATCAGCTTTCCATTATAACCCTTACAGAAATTAATTAAATCTTCTGGATGTGTAAATAAGTAGAATAATATGTATTTGTATTTATTGTGGCGATAAAAAATGAAGAGCCTAAGCTCCAGGACTTTGATGCTCTTGTAATAATGTTGTGATATTGGAAAAAACAATTTTTCAATCATATATTTTCCGTCAGTTTTAAAACTTGACAGTTTTGACGAATAGTTCTTTTCATTTATTATAAGGTGAGAAAGTGAAAATCAACGGCCCTTTAGGGCCAACAATTATTTCATGGCGTAAGGAACGACTAGTACTTTTCAGCAAAACCATATTTTTTCACTTGTTTATTTACAGCTTATTATTTGACCAAATAAACTGCATGAACTCTGAACAAAAATGTTTCTAATAAGAAGTTTTTTTCTGAGAAGTGTCAGGAATGGATGTAAAATTTTTAACTGAAAACGTTTTGTAGTACGCGTCAATACACTACGATGTTCCATTTAGTAAGTCTCAGGCGAAGCCGAGAAGGAAGGGACGCTAGTGGCTTTATAATAATCGTTTGTAATGATATACTGAGCTGTCTGAAAAATTATTTTAGTTGTTAAACTGATTTTTCAAGCGGTGATTCATTAGCGAATGAAATATTTTTCACGTGACCAGTGACCTCAACAACTTTATACATTAAGTTTTCACCGTAATAGAAACAATATATACAATATATGCAATATCGGCCATAGGTTACGTCTCTTGGACTATTTACATCCTGAAGATGAGTGACTTCACGCGCTTGGGAAGAAAAATGTCTACTATTACGCACTAATTACATGAATAATTATTTTATTAATAATGTCAACAGTAACAAATCAAATTCAATTTTCCACAGCTTGCAGATTTCAGTAAAAATAAATGTGACAAGACTTTTAAAAATAAAGTACTGTATGTTTAGAAAGAAAAAAAAAGATTTGTACATGAAAAAGGAGCTTAAAATATTATTGAAGGCTCAATATAATGAAAAGAGACAAAATAATAAGGCATGTAGTAGTAAAAACAATTCAAATCACGAGAAAATTTGTTTGAAGGAAAAAAATGATTTGATATTATCAAACAATAAAATAGGAACAAGAACTAACTCAAATGAACAAGATACTTCTGAAGCTAATAAATTACAACAAAAAAATAATTTAATAATAAACCGAACAGTACACTATCTCATTTGAAAGAAAAACCTACGCTCGAATACATTGATAAAAATCATGAAAGATGCATCGAAGTAGTTGAAAATCATTTTCTGGTTTTGGATATTGCAAAAGATGGCAATTGCCTTTTCAGATGTATGTCACAGTACTTACATGATAAACAAAATTACTATTCTGAGATTCGAAATAATATAGTAAACTATGCAGTAAAAAATTAGGATAAATTAAAAGATGCACGTTGTTCAATAAGCAGTATAGATAAATACAAAAATAAAGTTGCATACACCAATATAATGAATCGTAATAAAGAATATAGAACAACATTTGAATTAATAATTTTCATTATATTGCATCATTCATATGTAAATATATACAGAAAAGTAAGTGGTAAGTGGCCTGGATGTCCTATTAAAAGTAATGATAAATGAACCACAACGCTTAATGGCAATGAGTTAAATGGTTATTGGGAACTCTTGAGGACAATTACCAAAATGGAAATCCAATCAGGAAAAATGACTGAGAAAGAATTTATTGATAAAGGTATAGAAAGTGATATAGCAGAGTCTTCAGAAGAGGAACCTACAAAAAAAATAAACAACATAAATTTGATATTGCTCGGGCTAAATGTCCATCATTATTACAATTTTCTTAAAGGAGATTGTGCACGGTACACAGTTAAATTTGCTATAAGAAAATAATGTGTTTATCGTTGATGTGCCCTTGCCCTTTAGCATTTAGAAGCACAGTTCGTTAGAACGAAGGAGATTCTGTGTGCTATGCTGATTGTAGGTCCACCCAACATTGTCAGTGGTTTGGATCCCGGATTTATGATATTAATGCGTTAAGACTGTCATGGTGCTAATTGCACGTAATACAGAATACAGAAGGTTTAAAGTATGTTCATAATACGACTGATGTTAATCTAGTCTATGAGCAAGTCCATCAAATATGAGCAAGTTCATCAAGTTCTTTTGAAAAGAAACTTTGGCCGAAAATGAAGATACGGCAATACTGCATCTATTTTAGCTAATATTAAAAAAGACTTTGTTGTCGAGCTTGTTCAAGATGGTCTTTTACAAGAGCTTGTTAGACAAGATACACTGCACAAAATTAAATCTGAGAATGCGAAAAAAATCGTTTAACATTGAAAACAATTGATTTGGGTGACTTAGTTCAATTGTACTCGAATCAACAATCAGTAGCTGACTCATTCCTTAGATACATAATAAGTTTACATATGTGAGCGCTTATGTACACAAAAAGATCTTCGACTTATCAGTCAGGAGAGTAAAATTATTCTCCATATGGACGCAACGGGATCTGTTGTTCAAATGTCGCAAGGATTACAAGACAAACAATTGTATTATCACACAATTCTATGTAAAAATAAGTATGAGATATTAGAACTCGTTCGATGGATTACGTGTGACGAGACAGTGTGTAGTGTAAAAACTGTATTGAACATGTACCAAGCTTTTGTTGTACAAACAATAAGTAAGAGGCGAATTGTAGCAGCTATACCGATTGATTCGTCATGGCCGTCAATACATGGTATACTCAACGGGTGGAATGATATGGATATCAATCAATATTTACAAATGTTATTCGATTATTGTAAGGGTTCGATACGTAGACCACCAAAAAACCCTTATACTTATCAACCTGTGTTACTCACATTTTATGCACATTGTCGCAAGAGCCATAGACAGCACATTTCCAGAACTCAAAGGAGTAAAATCGTTTTTATTTAAGTGTACCCCGATCATTTACTTCACTCGCAACTTCAAGTCACTGCAAGAGATATTTCAGCACTTGTGTGCAGTATTATTAACTACAGACACTGAAGCGGCCAACGACAGTATACCTGTAATTACAAATAATATTGCAAAAATTCGCGAATACATATCTGATACGCAAAATTATCCAAACTTGACCGAGGAAACTGATACAAAAAAAATATTGCATGAAAAAAAGAGTAGTGCTATTTATAAAAAATCTCTTTTTTTTAAACTCTGTAATAAAACCACAGTATCTATGAAGGCTAACATCCACGATATAAACAAACAAAATAAAACAAGTCAAAAAATTCGACCCATAAATTTTACTCACCAGAATTTTTGGAGCATTTATTGACTTACTGGATGCCGTATGTACCTTTATGCAGGGGTTTAAATTTAGGTTTGATTGATTCAAATATTAGCAGAATTACATTTCTAGAAGAATACTTTAGAAGCTAAGCATAGAGTTAATAAAGAGCAAGTCTTTGTTGGCAACAGAAATTCTTCCCTAGCTGATGAAGTCCGACAACTAAAAAATAACCGAGAATAAACGATTTCTACATTGGAACTAAAAATTAATTTAAAAGGCAGTAAGGGACAAGAAAAAACATTATTCTTACTTGCTTTACTGAGAAATTACCAAGTAGAATTCGCGTACCATCAGTAGGTATAAACGTTAACTCATCTCATTTATTAAAATAAGAGCTTATGAAAGTATAAACAATTTGCACATCGATTCACCTTGGGTCTTTTAGACTGATGAATCCACATACTGCAAAATAAAATTTTTCATTACCCAAGGACTTTTCGGAAACATGAAACCCTACGGCAAGGGAATGATTTCCGATTTTCAAGCAAACATTTGCTAAATTACAATTCTTCAGTCTAACAAACATTAAGCATATTTTTTACTTACGTATCTTTATATTTTGTACTTTTCCATAAGAATGCGGTCTTTGAAACCGTGTAGTTATGATTATTAGGTTAAATACTAAAAAAAGTGTAAAACGACTGGGATAGAATATAGTTTTACTTATGCAGTTAAAAATTTAGGATGAATACTAGCTTCAGCGGAAAAAATAGGAAATTTTCTAATTAAATTTTGTAAATTTATTATTTGATAAGGGATTTCTTGAAGTAAGGACAAAGATAATATAAAATGGTAAGAGAATTGCCATTGTTATGCAACCATTTTTAACGAATTCAGAGTTTACAGAGGAAGAGATAAAAGAAACAAGAAGCATGTTACACGTTAGAATACTCATAGAAATAATTATGCAGTGAATTAAGCAGTGCAACACTTTGAACAAGATACCCGCACATTTATTTCATTGTATATATGATATTGGGCAAGTTTGGTCTACGTAAGTGAATTTACAGGCACCTATAATTACAGAAAAATAATTAACAAACATGATTACTCTTATCATTTATAAAATAAAAATATACTATATGTTAGAGAATATTAAATATACAAAGCTTCAAAACATTTCGTCTCTATAAACCTGGACTAGTACAGAACTCGACAGAACCTGTAACTGAGTAGGTAATGAAAGCATATAAACCACCGACTGTTAAACAAGTAACATATAACTGTACTTGACACTATGTGTAATATATAGAACTTTCTACTAACTCCAAGCTTTTACCATAAAAATTTAAATAATCAACAAAATTTTTTTTCTTCTGTATCAATAATACTTTGATTTTCATAGGATGATGGGTATTTTATCTCAACTGATTTATTTATGCAAGCATCTTTAACGACTACTCCATTAATACTTTAACAACGCCATGATTCTTTACTGCAAATCAGAACACTAACCTTACAACGCTGCTCATTCTCTTGTGTTTGGCAACATTTTTATATTGGAACGAAGTTCCTTTTGCCGGGTTCGGCACGGAGACCAAGCCAAGAAAAAATGTAACATTATCCAAAACTGTAAGTGAACGAAAGAATGAAGGAAACCGACAATTACTCCCTTCCATGCACTGTCTCTGCTTTCCTCTCTCTGCGCACTGGCTCCACCTCTCTCTCTCTCTCTCTCTCTCTCTCTCTCTTTATCTCTTCTCCCTCCGAGCAATATCGACCCCTCGTGATCAAAGTACTTGACGCTGTTGGCCTACTTGACTGTGCCTATCTTATTGTGCAAATCCGACTATGAATTGGTAAAGTGCCTGCTGCAACTCCAGCCACCATCTCGGCAATCAACAGTACCCAGTCGTTCTTACTGGTGGTCGAGTTCGCCACCGCTTGGGTTCAAGATCTTGTAGTATCTCAGTCCTATCGTTTGAAGAACTTCAAGGCCCAGGACCTATTTAGGATTGGCGGCAAGACCTCTATCTTTTGTCGTCCCCTCTGGCCTTCCCCTGTCCGCAAACTTCTGCTCAAGGCCCATGAGGCCCAGCGTCGCTTCAATTATTTGCTACCAATAGTTAGAGACCTGCAGATCTTTATGCGACCAAACTGCTCTGCTGACCTTATACCCAAAATATTTTTCGAACTCGTCTTCTTCTAGTCCTTCGACCCCAACAGCTAGAATATCGTTGACGGCCAAAGGTACAGCTGCACCGTCGAACCACAGCGGTTTTATTTCATCACCCTCAACGATCCAACCGCATTTAATGTTTACATTATAACGCAATTAAATGATTTTACATCTTTCAAAAAGTTTTCTGTTTTACTGTAAGACTTTTTAAATAATAGAAGCCTTGCATCATTTACACGGTCACAATTGTGTAAGCTGTACATGAAACATGTAAATTTTTGTATACAAATCATTTTTTCTTCGTCGTAAATATCACCCGGATTCGTTAAACTTGAAAAAACTTTTTGCATATCTACATTTGTTTTTAAAAGATCGAACTGTTTATTTTTTCCTACTCTGTAAAAACTACTTGTATAATCTGACCAGGTGAAGGCGTGCAAGCCTGGAAGAGCCCTGCACAAGTCTTCACCTAAATTACCGGCTAATTGTATGAAATTTTTCGATCCGATTGAGCGGCAATTTCCAAGAAGTATTACGAAGACATCTGTATATGCAACTTTAACCATGGCGTTCGAAGCTTCACTTTACTTAAATGCAGTATCATTCTCGTATCCGCCTCCTCATGGTCGCACATGTAATCCAAGTTGTCCTTTTTAATTATTTTTTGGTTCAGTACTTCATACAAGTAACAGTGCTCGTTAACAGTTACGTATATTTTATTACCAGAAATTATAGGTACTAGAGAATCGTGTGTGAAGTTCAGGGATAAACAATCTATAAAGGTTCTTTAAATTTAATATTGCGCAAGCTTTTCAGAAAATCAGCCGGACGTTTTTGAGAGCCGCCAGATATGAAATAGGGCACGTTGTACTCTGCGCGCTCCGTTCACTCAGCGTCTTTCAATGACGGCGTGAAGTAGCGATCGAATACTAGGTTAATATTTGATGATTTTGAATTGCACAGCCTTCTCATAATCAGTTCGGCGATCTTATCGAAGGTGGCTGGCAGGGGACCCAAATTATACATAAGGTAAAAGCCATCGATGATCTCCACGTCTAAGTTTTGGGGAGGGGGGTACTGTTCCGTAAAAGATTTTAATTTTGACAGTAGAGCCGACTTGTCTGTTTTAATCATACTACCATTTAAGTAACAAAAGGCTGGCAGTGCTGAGGCATTTTAAGAATTATATTTTTTTAATAATTCGTGATTTTTCGTTTCAAGCAATCAGCAGCAGAGTTTTGTATTTTATTTCTTTTGAGTGGTAGTTCAAATCTGTCATTACTCGCATTGCAATCTGTAATAAATTTTTCTTTCTGTTCATTGCCAAGAGAATTTGCCGTGAGTAAAAAATTTGCCGTAACCTCTGAAGCTGCTCTTCCCGTATTTAAATTATACAAATTATTCACGTCAACATCAATGCTGAATGGATTAAAATTTTTTAATATGCAGTCGAGTATCGTGCGGTAAGCTTCTTGATCTTGTTTCAATCGATGAGGCTGAAAAAATCTACAGGAGCTCGGGAGCAGGGTGTGCTTGTCCTTTTAATGCCAAAAGCCCCCCTTTTAAAGTGCTCGTACAAAGGTGATTGATTACTTTTCAAGTTCATCAAATTGCACAGGTATAGTATCGTGTATCGTGTATAGTTTTGCTGATTCATAATAAAAAACCAATTGCATAGTTCATACAGCTATAAAACATGCAAATGAAAATCAGCACATCAAATACTACGGAAGAACGATAAATAATTATGAATCGCAATAATGTACTGCATGTAATACTGCGGCGTTTTACCAAGAGACCCATCCAGTGTTGCTTCAACAAACATAGTGTAATCACCCAATAATTTATCTAAATACGTGGAAGTGTTTGCATTGATAGATGCTATCTTCCTTTTCTGTGCCTTCAATAATTCGTGCTTCAAAAGGGTTTCGTCGACATTATACTCTGCGATAAATCGTTCAATGCGTAGTGATTGCAGAGCCGCTGCAAGGAGGGGAAGAATTATCTTGCATCTGTTGAAAATTTTACCATCCAAAAAACCATTCACAGAGCCAGCGGCCAAAACATCAGCCTCGATCAAAATATCCGTCAGTCCGCACCCATCCATTAACTTGCCGAAAGCTTTTAGAAGCGCGCACTGAATATGGAAAGCTCCAAGATTCAAAAAAATATTATCAAACGTCGGATGTTCGGTTATTTGAATTTGCATAGCAGACTTGGCGATGCCTAGATCGTACGTAATAATAATGTGATCTTGGCCACACATATTTTCCAAATGTTTGGCACGCATCAGCGTCTCGTACACGACGTCACATGTAGTTGGCAATTTATTGATTTGTGGCAGGTAGTGTATTTTTTGCCGTTCGCTGGTGTCAATTGTTGTTTACTGTTAAAACTTGTCCACAAGAGCGTGTCTTCAACTTCACTAAATGTGAATGACCAAAGAAAATTTATTTTTATAGATATTTCGAGACTGGTACTACAACTGGTTAAAAACTCTTTAATCTTGTGTATATTAATTAGCTGAGTCTGAGCTCGAGGTTTCTTGTAGTAGGGCTGAATATCAGAACTAATTTCATCATATTTCCGGCGGAGTCTTTTCCTAGGTGTAGGAGCGGCCGTATCTTCGGAATCATTGTTAAAGCTGATAGATTGTTCTACGTGAGAAGAAGTGGCGCTCGCAGAAGTGCTAACTGATTAGCGATCGACGACATTGTCGGAGCAAAATTGATACGCACTGAAAACGGTGTCGTGTAGGGTATTTTTTCCTGATAGCGTTTTAACAAAGGTGTCATAATTGTCGCTTGCTATGTATGTGAATAAATCGGGGCGTAAGAGTAACCCAGGGGATACAAGGCAATTGTTAAGTTCGGCAGAGTACGTCATCTCCGTTTCGAGCTCTTCAGCCACTGTATAACTGACAGTGTACCCTAATCTATCAAGTATGTCGATTACTCTCCAACTACATGTAAGTGACTTCATAGCAAGTCCTAATAGTTGGTGTTTTGCTGGCTTGACCCTACCTTTTGTCGTTACGAAGATAATAGCGTTGCAAATCGATTTAATTTTGACGAAATCTTCAACCGAATTTTTTCGCCTACTATCGGGACCTTAAATAAGATTACAAATGAAATCAAATAAGAGATCCAGTACTTCGCAATCCCCTTTTAAAATAGATTCGACAGTAATATGTTGTTGTTGTTGCTGGGAGCGCATACTGTTAATGTGAAACCTCAAGTCATAAGCTAAATTTTCATATTTCATCTTCTCTGCGTTTTCCGAAATAGCCGATGTCAGTAGCAAGCTTTCAAGATCCAATCCTGTTTTATATACTATTTTTTTGTCGTTACATTTCAAACTGCTAATAACTTCAATTTTTTTTCCAAAGTAATTTGACAGTTTAGTCTGTAGATTTTTCGATTGATAATTAATAAGATCTTCTTTTATGCAATCAAGATTTTCAAGGAGTAAAAATTCATAGCATTCATACAGGTCATTCAAAAAAAAAAAATCTTCTCGTTCACTAAAATATTTTCTAATAACAAATAATACTAATGAATCAAATGCTTTTTGGTGAAAATGTCTCATTTTATGCCAGCTGCTACATTCCTGTGACTGCGTCAACTACTCGTATTTAAAATAAAAATTATTCATGCAGCTATGATGATACGCAAAGGAAGTACACTTAGACAATTTCTCCATCAGCTCGAAGTCTTCCAATGTCGTCGCCTTCGTAAGGGTTAGTTTAAAATAGTCGACATTGGTACTTACTCTTAAATCTTGTTTTTTTGCGAAATATGGTTTTCAACGAGTCACACAGTATGCATTTTTCAGTGCTACATTGAGGATGCATGGGCATAGGTCGATCAGCAGATTCATGACTACCGTGTGCAAAAATCGGTGCAGACTCATCGGTAGACATTACGGGATCTTAAATCATCTCCTGTTTTTGCTCATAATTTGTGTTTTGGGGCTTCTCGACAAAGTCAGAAATCTCCTCATTAAGGGCATTCTCAACATGAGCACTCCTTTCTAGTGCCTAGAAAAAAGTATTGGTACTTCTCAGGCCAATTTTTTTTTTTTATGAGCGACGCGAATGCGTACATCGTACAACGTATCGCCGTGTCGTAATGCGTGAACCACAAAATTCAAACGCTTATATTTATTTATTTATTAATCTATGATAAAAGTAATAACTTTCCAAATGAAGTAACTTTTGTACAATAATTCGAGCAGCTTGAGGATGTACTTAGTACATTTATAAACGCTTATTTTGAAATTAAGGATATTTTTTTAAGTAATATAATTTGAGCATTTGAATTTTGCGGTTAACAAATTGAGATACGGTGAGTGTACGTGCAAACCACGGGCGAATACAGTGATAAATAAAATACTATTGAACAACCTACTATTTCATACATACGAAATTTCATTTCTTACCTCATTTTCCGTAAATCTTTGAAAATCATAAATCATCTCTGTACGCTCGATTGATTTGCATGAAATTCTTTCTACATATAGTGAGATACGCTGCTTCGTCTTTCTTCAAGGGCAAATTCACATCACTGTACATAAAATTGTTTTGTTTGCGGAATTTAGAAACAATAACGCATTTGTCAAACGAATTCTGATCGAACTGTAACAATTTACTTTCACTGGACTTACACACAAAACAATGCATGTTGCACTAAAATTGTACACAGGTAGTTACGAAAGACGAACGATGTCTGATCTTCAACGTTTCGGAGTCTAACGGTTTCTGATACCTTATATACATGCATAAATGAATCATCTGCGTGTGCACTTTGCTTTTCCCGCGCGTACGACTTATATTTCTTTTCTACGCTGGATAAGTGAAAAAGTGCAAGAGTTTTACCTTATCGGTACTAGATTACAGTTTTGTTACGTTTTGTACAGTTTCTCGGTGTCTGTCGGTAAATACTTAGTAAAATGCATTAAACGTTAAAAAGCAGCAGTTTCGATCCCAACAATATAATAATTTACTGTTTCTTTTGTTACAATACACCTGCCTACGCACTTTTCCTCTCTCCTACCGATAGTCCGGAAAATTTGCGGTCGCCTCTTAATCTATTAGTATCATCCATGTCAACATAAATCCTCTTAATCACCCCCATCACGCTCAACTTGAGCTCTTGGTCGCTAACAAGTCCCCCGACGTTATCACTATCTCTGAAACCTTTCTCACGCCCGACAACTTAGATGCTGCCGTTGGCTTCCAGGGCCATTCATTTTTTCGTATTGGCAGATCAGATAAGGAGGGGGTGGTATTGGTGCCGATATTCGAAAATCTTTCAAATCTACCATTCTTGCGAGCTCAGACCCAGACTTTGACAACTCGACAGAATTTCTCATTCTTGAAATAGCCATAACACCTCAAATAGCCATTGTCTACCGTCAACCCTCTGCCGCCCCCTCTCACCAGTTCTTTAACACACTCTCCGAACATCTATCTGCCTACTCAAACATCATTATCACAGGCGATTTTAATATCGATATGCTTACCTCATCCATCTCATCTCAGTTTCTCTCTATAAAAATATCTGAACACTCTCTATAACTGGTTCTCTCAAATCCAACTCACCACACCTTCTATGGAAATAACCCCTCCTATACCTGGATCGACATCATCATAAGAGACCCTCCACGCTCATCCACTATCAACAGTCCACCTCACCCTTCATCGCTGGACATGACTGGATCGAAATTGCCCTTTTTTTCCTCCAAGTCTCAAGCATATCCAAAATTGTTTCCACGCGTAACCTCAAACACATCAACACTGAAGCACTTTTATCCCATATCTCTAAGTCACTTTCATGCCTAACTGCATCCATCATCTACTCAAATTCACGGTAGCTTGATGTCCTCACAGCCCAATTCTCGACAGCACAGCTCGGAGCCTTCGATAGTCTCACCCCTAGGCGGATCACCCTGTCATCGCGCAGGAAGCCCTAAGTCGCCCATCAGATCAGCATGACGTTGACAAGAGGCCGCGCCTATCGTGAAGCCCGGCGCACAGGTCTGTCCTCTGAAATTAAGCGCATATCGTCTCTTCCACAAAGGGGTTTCAAACACCCTGTCCACCAACAAAAATTCTTATTTTGCCCATCTCATCGACTCATCCATAAATCCTAAAAAATAAATGGTCCGCTTTTCACAAACACAACTTTATTGACTCCCCCTACCATCGCCTACTCAGCTCTTTCCCGCAAACACTCTTATTCCTGCATATCCTATTACTCCGCATCAGTATCGACGCTCACCTAAAACAACTTTAACCTAGTACTTAATAGAACTGCTCCCTCCAACCCCTTTGTTCTATCTTTTTATTTAAAGCCCACACCTTCCGACGAAATCCATCGAGTAATCACCTCACCCACGTCAAAGGCAATAAGTTATGACGGTCTATCCCATTAAATGCTGCATCTTTCGCTTTTTTGTCATTTTATCATTTGTAATTTTTTTATTCAACAGTCTCATACAACACACTTTTCTACCCTATCAAAAAGGGTCTTATTACTCCCCTTGGCTAATACCCAAAGCCTTGAAGGCATTTTCTTTTGACAACTCTCACACTTCATTTCAGACAACAAACTTTTAGATCCTCGACAATTAGACTTCAGCAGAGGGCACAGTACTCAGTCCGTTCTTCTTGGCGTAACTGAGGATATTAAGGAGGCGACAAACTGTCAGAAAGTTACTATTCTGGTTCTTCTTGATTTTTGTAAAGCCTTTGACACTGTCCCCCAACTGAAGCTTCTAAACTTATACGACTTAATTTTTCCAATAGTGATTTAACTTTTTTCCATAGCTACCTCTTTGATCATCACCAAGCAACTGGGAGAGGGGAAATGGGGAGGCCATCTCTGACTAATGTTCTGCTCTAGTGGGTGTCCCCCCAAGGCAGTGTTCTCGGTCCTCCCCTTTTTTCACTCTACATAAATGACCTTCCAGCTTTCCTCTCTCATTCCAACTAAATGATCTATGCCAATGACACTTAAATTTACCTTCACTGCCCATTTTCCTCCATTAACGAAGGCATTACACGTATAAACCGCGACCTTGAGGCTATTGTATCCTAGGCGCATCACGATTATCTCCAGCTCAACCCCCTAAAATCTAAAGCTATGATCCTCGGCAGCCTTGCCTACATCTCTCGACTGAACTCATTTTATATCATCCCTATTCATATCCATGGCGTTCTGATTCCCGTTGTAGAGAGGGCGATAACCTTGGGCATCACTATTACCTCCACTCTCCATTCAACCCCACAAGTTAATAGAATTAACCAGAGAGTGCACCATAGCCTACGTTCCGTTAGATTTCACACGCGCGCTCTGCCACAAAGTCTGCGGAAATTTCTTGAGAAAACCCTAGCATTTCCACATCTAGATTATGCCTCGCCCGTCTTCTTTCGACTTGATACCACTCGTAATCTGGAGATACAAAGGTCTATCAATTCCTCTGGTCAGCACCATTCCGAGAGAGGCTCGTGGTACTATACTATGGCTGGACTTGGGCTGACTCTAGGCCCGACGTAGACGCGAGTACCACCTGGAGTATCTTGCATTCAATATTTTACGCCATGCCCTGCCTATTTTGCCGATCGATTTTCCCCGCACCCAAAACAATCTCAAACCCACGTGCCCTGCGCCACCCACATCCCATTCTCATAGTCCCCCTTTCTCGCACCCAAGTATGCGATGATACTTCCTACATCAACCTCGCCGACTTCACATACTCGACTTTCAAACCTATGCTCCACGATATCCTCCTTGAACGCAACCAGAGCGAACTCTGTCAAGCGTCATCTTCACTGACAATCACCTAGCCTTATATTCACTCTCTACTGCATCAAAACAGCCCTCGCTTTGAATCACTAGCTATGCTCTTATCATTATTGATGTTTTTTATAAGGTCAATGTCCCAATTATCGCTCGTTTAAGCTTCTGCTCCCACTCTATAAATGACTGTATTTACTTAAAAATAGAAAACTAATTGAAAATCAAACTACTTTTTTAAAAATAATTCATTAATCATTGTTAGCTATTGAAAAATATTTATTGAATCATGAAATCATACAAAAAATTTGAATTAAACAAACGCATTCATTGTCCCAATTATTGCTCACGAAAAATCAGTTGTCTCTATTATCGCTCACCTTATGTCCCAATTATCGCTCATACATTTAAATATATTTTTCCACAGACTTTCATAGCTCAGATGCAGTGAAACAAGAGTGAATAAGATCAAATGATCTTTATTTTATAAATAATTTATAAATAATGCAACGTATAATAACAGGAAAACCGATTTCGCTTAATGAATTTATCCAGACAACGAGCTTTGCTTCCTCTTCTGTCGACAAGACACTGGTAGGGCCAGGCTTCTTTTCAGGATCTTGTTTTTGTTTTATTTTATCTCTCAACGTGGAGAATGGCACTTGGTATTTTATACAGGCTTTTCTTACTGACAATTGTTTTGATTTAGCAGCAGCAACTGCTTGGACTAGGTCTTCTTTTTTATACTGCATCCTTTTCACTTTCACATGTTTTTTTTTACTTTTAACAACCTTGGCCTTTTTTTTCGACATAGCTTTAACCTACAATAGTGTATTTAATTTGTTTAATGCAACAAAGATATCATACTTATAAGAAAGTAAGTACAAGGCATGAACAGTACTTACGTACGTGTTAGGTGAGCGGTATCTAGTACAGTTAGGTTATGTCTATGACAACATCACCGATCACCTTTTTTTTCACAACACTATCGCAAATTCGTATTTTCTTACACCTGGAAGTAATTTCTATCGCCTCATATTTAATTTAAACTATCTTGACTTAACTTACTCACCAAAAAAAGTTTGAGAAGCACGCGTACTCTTGATAGGTAGAACAACAGTATGTTATGAAAAATAGCTCTGTATCAGAACAGCGAGACAACTTTTTTTTGGCGGTAAATTTAAATTAAAACGAACTTTTGAATCACTACATATATCAATTAAATGTCAAAGATTACGATGTAAATTTTGTAAACAATATCTTACTCCTAATAAATTATTAATAACAACAATAATACTTTACTGAGCGATAATTGGGACGTGAGCGATAATTGGGACATTGACCTTATTTTTGTTTCTATTTTATTTTGCTCTTATTTTTCTATTTTATACTATTAAGTTAAATATTTTGCTGCAATTTTTAGCTTTTAAGAAATATAGTTATAAGCTTGTTTATTCTAATGTAATTTGATTTTAGTCAGATATGGATCTTCCCCAAGAGATAATAAACTTTTTCAACATTTTTTTACACATAATTCCACTATATAAGACTACTAGACACGGGCTCTTTTTCCCTTTTTCTTTTGCTCACTATACAAGTACTCTGTAGCGGCCGTCCCTCAAACACACAAGACACACAAGTACACACATGTACAGACACACACGCACGCACACACTACTGACTTCGTATGTATTTACGTGTATAGATAGTCAGCCACACTGCGGCAAGTCAGTAGGAAATAAAAATATGTACAAGTCACGGCATCAGCATATATACCACGCTGTCAGTTTCGACACAGCGTGTGTGTAGATGATTTCTTACCTAGGGCAAAAAGTACATCTTGTAAACGACATTTTTTGTATCGAGGGCGGAAAGTGCTACTTAGCGCCCGTGGGCAAACTTTCTGCCCGCTGATTACTTTTCACCCTAGAAGTGTGAAATAAACTTTCAGTCCGGCAGGGCCAGAATGTTTCTTTCCGCCCATGGGCGGAAAGTGCGCCCTAGGGCACAAAGCACTTCACCCGAGGGACGAAATAGTAGTTTTCGTACCTGGTGGCGCATGTCACCAGAACAAACATAAGTATCCCAAGGTTGGGCTACACAAAGTAGCCCAAGGTAGGAAATGATAGTTTTCCTACGAGTTTGAAAAGTCTCCGTTTGGCAAAGCCATGGGACTGCTAACTCAAGCCGATTCATAGGCCACATACACATCATATCCCATACCAGCCTCCCAAAACCACCCGAGGGCGGAAAAGCAGTTTTCCGGAACTCGTTCGAGAAGTCTCCTTTACGAACCTCGTTACGTCCCTCGCCTTCGGCTCGGGCCACAAACCTCTCGGTTTGCAAACAGAGACTTTTCAAACTCGAAGGAAAACTACTATATTAATTCCTGTATTATCTGGGCGTGACACCATAACTGTAATACAATGTAGTTATTAATGTATCTTTATTGAACCATCGGAGGAAAGCATATAGCATGATGAGAAGAAAGTTATTAAAATTATTTAGAATCCATTCCAAAATTATTTTACGACAACAGAACTTCAAAATACTGAAAAAACGCGGTTCTTGAAAGGAAAAGAAAGATAGGTCTAAAACAAATATTTTTATGGGTTGCCCACAAAGAAACGAAATCATCGAGGCACACAAAAATTTGAATTTCAATTTATTATTAAGACAAAAGACTCAGAGACTTTATCACCTTGGTCAATAAATACAAACAAGATAATGGTAGGACTTGCGCGCAAGCAACAACCTACGAGGTGTAACAAGTTTCCACAACAGTTGTAATTATAATAAAATAATAAAATTAATGATGATAATAAAAATGAGAATAAATAAAAAATAATAATGATGATAATAATAATGATAGTAATTATGACCAATACAACATAGTAATAATAAAAATAATCACTAAACGATCAATAAAACTATTTAACGCATTAAAAATTGGTATTTTTTATAATTAATTTTTAATTATATTATTAAGAGATGTCTCGAAAATTAGGCAAAGAGACATTTAGTTTAGAAAATATGACTATTAGACAAAATGTCAATATTAAGTGAAGTGACATACTTTTTAGGCGTAATGTCAAGCATACAAATTTATAAATTCTGTTGGCTGAAATAAATTTCAAAATTAGGCGAAAAATCATAAATAAAGGCAACAATTTTTGACATTTTGTAAAAAATTGGAAGATATATGTCGTGAATTAGGCCATTTGACAATAAGGCGAAGTATCAACGTCCAGTTGGATTTTGTTAAAGAACGAGTGCAAGGTAATAAAATATTACCAGTGTCATACAAAAAATAAGCTGCACCAAAAAACGAAACAAAACTTGACCGTTTTTAGATTTTATTTTCAGAACTGTACAAGGTTAACGATTCAGAAATACAATTCATTGACACTTTATTAAGGCTCTAGAAATTTCCGAAAAATTGATTGAATGTGTCAAATTTCCCAAACCTTTTATTTTTCTTAAAAGTTCAATTTTACGGGGATCGATAAAATCACGATAACGTAGACAGGTGCCAGTGACGTTGAAGATGTTATCAACGCATATGAAGCTGATTAGAAATAATCGGAAGATTTGACGAATGCCGGTAGTCTCCTAATAGCCGGTATGGCAACACTTTGTGCTGTTGATATATTCTTCACTTTTCTAACCTATTGTTATTTTTAATTATTCATTTTTTAAGATTAAGATATTTATTGAAACCACACCCAATTACCGTATATCTTCATTCCTACTACAAGATTCGTACAAGTGGGTTATTGGGTTATTCTAAATATTATTTCATAAAAAGTATATCTGCATTCTTATATTTACTTCCAAAGAAGTAAAACTTCATGCATGGGTTTCAAAGCACCCACTGACCACTGGTTTGAAATTGAGACATTTCATAATTTTAAACTGTTTTCTGAAGTTGCACTGTTTTTCGTCAAGTAACATTTAATGGTACTTGTCATATTTCAAGTATTCCAACAATTTTTATCTTATTTTAAGATGAAATGTTTATGTTTGAAGTAAAAAGTATTGATCCAAAGTAGGGGGTATCAAAGTAACAAAAATAAATTACCTGACTCATTGTAGGTAGAAGTGTAATGGTGGTTGAAGATGGAGAACGCAAATCAATGTGAGCTCTTGAGAGACCAATCAACAGCTTCACTCATCATCACAATATGATAAACAAGCCGTAACATTTAACCGCATCATTAGTTTTTGGATCGGCTACAAGCGTTGTCAATCATGGTGGCTCGATATTTGAGTCAAACGTGTGATTAGAAATTGATATCGCGATTTCGCGTTCGAAACACTCTTAACAATCTCTGTTAAGTGACAAATAGCGACGTCGGCAGTGCATTTTCACGTCGGCGGATTGCAGCATGCCCTACTGTATACCGCCTAATACTTGGCTCCGCGTTCACCTCATTGCCAATCAATCAACGCCTGACCGACGCGACGATGTGACGATCGGCAATAAGTGTCTCCGCACGCTAAGTTACGTCGCGATTGAGTGTGTCTCTGTACGTATCAAGACAGAGCCCACACAATAAGATCGGATCGAGAAAACGAAGCGTACGACACAATATGGGTAATACTGGCTTGAAGCCCCAGAATGCCCAATTGCATGACCACAAGCAAATCTGCATAATCATCATTATCATTATTCTTATTTACTACTAACATTATTATTGTTATTATAATTATTATTATTATTATTATTATTATAGTTGTTATTATCGCGCTCGCGGCAATTGCTTTCAGTATCGACGTCATTAAACCAAGTACTCACCAGAGCAAGAGTTGATACCTTAGGTATATGATGTTCACAAGTGTTAGTTAATTAATATCCTTTGCAGTTCTGCTGAACACAAGATTTAATACTGATTTTAATCAAGTTCTGATTTTTTATTTATTGAAATTTTATTCTAAATAATCAGATGATTTCAATCGGTCCTATTGACTTATGACAGTTGGCTTATTTGATGTAACTAAAAAAACTTCTATAAATAACTTGGTATTGTATTAAATACTTCGTTCCTACTACACTATCAGTCACTATAATTAAAAACTGCAATAATACATGTTTTATAGTTATCTTCCCGATTTTTAGAACATCAATTTCTGTAAGGCATGACTGCAGAAAAGAGGTTTATACCTTAAGTAACAGCATAAACAAGCATCCAAATTAATCACATAAGACTCGCTTTATCTTTAAAAGCAATTCAATTGATTTCACTTTTGGGTTTGATTTACTTTATACGTATGACATTTACTTAATTTGAAAGATTACATGTCACCATTGAAAAATATTCTTGAAAATCGACATTGGCAACTGCAATATACACTCTCCATCCTGTAATCCATTGGTATAGCGTATCAATAACTAAGGGTCTATATTCTAAAGGAGTACGTACTACAAAGGCAGAGGCACGAAAACTTATAGACCAAGAGCTGAGGCCAAAGGATGGTCGAAATTTTAACCAGCAGCCACTTTCACCAAAATTGAGCAACCTTATAGTTTTAGCAATGATGCGTAATTATAGCATCAGGAGCCGTACCATATAACTCTTTCCGCGTCGCGGGCCTATGTTTTAACATAGGCCCGTAAAGCGAAGAAAAGTTATATGGTACAGACCCAGCAAAATAACCGGTTTTTAAAATTTTTTTAAAAAATAATTGCGTTTTTTAAATCAGCCAGTAAGTTTCGGCTGGAAAAAATTGTGTGATATACGTTAGGTGAAATCATTCTGTTAACCGCAGTTTGGTTTGGTTAACAAGCAAAAAAAATAATTTTTTTTTTTTTATCGACCCATTTCTCGGTTCTCAATAAATGGAGAGCATTAGTTCGAATAGACAAAAGGTTGGAAATCGCTTCTACTGCAATGCTACCAAGTGTCATCCGGTTACTTTGCTGATGCTATAATTACGCATCATTGCTCTAACTATAATGATTTGTGGAGATCTGAAATATTTTGGTCATATTTCAAAGTGGTTAAGAGTTATGTGGTCAGCGCTCGGAGACAGA
The DNA here is from genome assembly GCF_036245765.1 of Copidosoma floridanum. Lineage (NCBI taxonomy): Eukaryota > Metazoa > Arthropoda > Insecta > Hymenoptera > Encyrtidae > Copidosoma > Copidosoma floridanum. The sequence continues at coordinate 12,861,556 of NW_028321898.1, read as the reverse complement.
ATATTTTTTCCGAGGATGCAAGGTTTAAGTTGGTAGCACCTTGCATCCAGCACTCTCAAAAGTAACTGCCAAACTTGCGGGAAATTCAAATTGGCTATATGAAGCAAAACGCAAAACCCCAGATAACTCAACAACATTTCATACACCATAACTCGATAAATTAATCCTAAGCTATTTAACCCAATAACCCAACGCACCTAAAAGTAGTACCACAAGCTTTAATGATTAAAAAAATACAATAAACAATAACGCAAGCGCCAATCCTCACACAACCCGGAGCGCTTACTGGCCGCTTTGTGTTTTAATTGAAAAAAATAAAATAACACAAGCACCGATCACCACACAACCCGGGCGCTTACTGGCCGCTTTGTGTTTTAATTGAAAAAAATAAAATAACACAAGCGCCAATCCCCACACAACCCGGGGCGCTTACTGGCCGCTTTGTTTTTTAATGTAATAAATAAAATAACACAAGCGTCAATCCCCACACAACCCGGGGCGCTTACTGGCCACTTTGTTAATTAAAATAATAAATAAAATAATACAAGCGCCAATCCCCACACAACCCGGGGTGCTTACTGGCCGCTTTGTGTTTTAATTGAAAAAAATAAAATAACACAAGCACCGATCACCACACAACCCGGGCGCTTACTGGCCACTTTGTCTATTAATTGAAAAAATAATTAACGCAAGGGCCAATCACCACACAACCCGGGGCACTTACTGGCCGCTTTGTTTTTTAATTGAATAAATAAAATAAGGAATAACATTCCGGAATGTTATTTTATTTTTTTTAATTAAAACACAAAGCAACCAGTAAGCGCTCTGGGTTGTGTGGTGATCGGTGCTTGTGTTATTTTATTTTTTTCAATTAAAACACAAAGCGGCCAGTAAGCACCCCAGGTTGTGTGGGGATTGGCGCTTGTGTTATTTTATTTATTATTTTAATTAACAAAGCAACTAGTAAGCGCTCCGGGTTGTGTGGTGATTGGCGCTTGTGTTATTTTATTTATTCAATTAAAACACAAAGCGGCCAGTAAGCACCCCGGGTTGTGTGGGGATTGGCGCTTGTGTTATTTTATTTATTATTTTAATCAACAAAGCAACTAGAAAGCGCTCCGGGTTGTGTGGTGATCGGTGCTTGTGTTATTTTATTTTTTTTAATATATAAACAAAGCGGCCAGTAAGCGCCCCGGGTTGTGTGGGGATTGGCGCTTGTGTTATTTTATTTTTTTCAATTAAAACACAAAGCGGCCAGTAAGCACCCCAGGTTGTGTGGGGATTGGCGCTTGTGTTATTTTATTTATTATTTTAATCAACAAAGCAACTAGAAAGCGCTCCGGGTTGTGTGGTGATCGGTGCTTGTGTTATTTTATTTTTTTTAATATATAAACAAAGCGGCCAGTAAGCGCCCCGGGTTGTGTGGGGATTGGCGCTTGTGTTATTTTATTTTTTTCAATTAAAACACAAAGCGGCCAGTAAGCACCCCAGGTTGTGTGGGGATTGGCGCTTGTGTTATTTTATTTATTATTTTAATTAACAAAGCAACTAGTAAGCGCTCCGGGTTGTGTGGTGATCGGTGCTTGTGTTATTTTATTTTTTTCAATTAAAACACAAAGCGGCCAGTAAGCACCCCGGGTTGTGTGGGGATTGGCGCTTGTGTTATTTTATTTATTATTTTAATTAACAAAGCAACTAGTAAGCGCTCCGGGTTGTGTGGTGATTGGCGCTTGTGTTATTTTATTTATTCAATTAAAACACAAAGCGGCCAGTAAGCACCCCGGGTTGTGTGGGGATTGGCGCTTGTGTTATTTTATTTATTATTTTAATCAACAAAGCAACTAGTAAGCGCTCCGGGTTGTGTGGTGATCGGTGCTTGTGTTATTTTATTTTTTTTAATATATAAACAAAGCGGCCAGTAAGCGCCCCGGGTTTTGTGGGGATTGGCGCTTGTGTTATTTTATTCATTATTTTAATTAACAAAGCAACCAGTAAGCGCTCCGGGTTGTGTGGTGATTGGTGCTTGTGTTATTTTATTTTTTTTAATTAATAAACAAAGCGGCCAGTAAGCACCCCGGGTTGTGTGGGGATTGGCGCTTGTGTTATTTTATTTATTATTTTAATTAACAAAGCAACCAGTAAGCGCTCCGGGTTGTGTGGTGATTGGTGCTTGTGTTATTTTATTTTTTTTAATTAATAAACAAAGCGGCCAGTAAGCACCCCGGGTTGTGTGGGGATTGGCGCTTGTGTTATTTTATTTATTATTTTAATCAACAAAGCAACTAGTAAGCGCTCCGGGTTGTGTGGTGATCGGTGCTTGTGTTATTTTATTTTTTTCAATTAAAACACAAAGCGGCCAGTAAGCACCCCGGGTTGTGTGGGGATTGGCGCTTGTGTTATTTTATTTATTATTTTAATCAACAAAGCAACTAGTAAGCGCTCCGGGTTGTGTGGTGATCGGTGCTTGTGTTATTTTATTTTTTTTAATATATAAACAAAGCGGCCAGTAAGCGCCCCGGGTTTTGTGGGGATTGGCGCTTGTGTTATTTTATTCATTATTTTAATTAACAAAGCAACCAGTAAGCGCTCCGGGTTGTGTGGTGATTGGTGCTTGTGTTATTTTATTTTTTTTAATTAATAAACAAAGCGGCCAGTAAGCACCCCGGGTTGTGTGGGGATTGGCGCTTGTGTTATTTTATTTATTATTTTAATTAACAAAGCAACCAGTAAGCGCTCCGGGTTGTGTGGTGATTGGTGCTTGTGTTATTTTATTTTTTTTAATTAATAAACAAAGCGGCCAGTAAGCACCCCGGGTTGTGTGGGGATTGGCGCTTGTGTTATTTTATTTATTATTTTAATCAACAAAGCAACTAGTAAGCGCTCTGGGTTGTGTGGTGATCGGTGCTTGTGTTATTTTATTTTTTTTAATATATAAACAAAGCGGCCAGTAAGCGCCCCGGGTTTTGTGGGGATTGGCGCTTGTGTTATTTTATTCATTATTTTAATTAACAAAGCAACCAGTAAGCGCTCCGGGTTGTGTGGTGATTGGTGCTTGTGTTATTTTATTTTTTTTAATTAATAAACAAAGCGGCCAGTAAGCACCCCGGGTTGTGTGGGGATTGGCGCTTGTGTTATTTTATTTATTATTTTAATTAACAAAGCAACCAGTAAGCGCTCCGGGTTGTGTGGTGATTGGTGCTTGTGTTATTTTATTTTTTTTAATTAATAAACAAAGCGGCCAGTAAGCACCCCGGGTTGTGTGGGGATTGGCGCTTGTGTTATTTTATTTATTATTTTAATCAACAAAGCAACTAGTAAGCGCTCCGGGTTGTGTGGTGATCGGTGCTTGTGTTATTTTATTTTTTTCAATTAAAACACAAAGCGGCCAGTAAGCACCCCGGGTTGTGTGGGGATTGGCGCTTGTGTTATTTTATTTATTATTTTAATCAACAAAGCAACTAGTAAGCGCTCCGGGTTGTGTGGTGATCGGTGCTTGTGTTATTTTATTTTTTTTAATATATAAACAAAGCGGCCAGTAAGCGCCCTGGGTTGTGTGGGGATTGGCGCTTGTGTTATTTTATTTATTATTTTAATTAACAAAGCAACCAGTAAGCGCTCCGGGTTGTGTGGTGATTGGTGCTTGTGTTATTTTATTTTTTTTAATTAATAAACAAAGCGGCCAGTAAGCGCCCTGGGTTGTGTGGGGATTGGCGCTTGCGTTATTGTTTATTGTATTTTTTTAATCATTAAAGCTTGTGGTACTACTTTTAGGCGCGTTGGGTTATTGGGTTAAATAGCTTAGGATTAATTTATCGAGTTATGGTGTATGAAATGTTGTCGAGTTATCTGGGGTTTTGCGTTTTGCTTCATATAGCCAATTTGAATTTCCCGCAAGTTTGGCAGTTACTTTTGAGAGTGCTGGATGCAAGGTGCTACCAACTTAAACCTTGCATCCTCGGAAAAAATATTCTGTCTCCGAGCGCTGTATGTGGTAATAATAGTGGTGCCGTATAATCCTTCTTATTAACTAGCCGCAACTTGCACCAATAGATAGAAAATAAAAAGTTGTCCTCAAGAAGTGCCATTTGCGGCAAGATTAATATGCATCTGTACCCGAAAATTGACCTCTAAAAAAATAGACATTGTATTCTTATCTACAATGGTATTTATAATGCTTCATCTGTTATCTTAGATGAGTATTATAGATGAGATCGGATGGGAAGTCTATTGGCATTATGCCTCTACCACGTGACCTCAGTGTATATACGACTAATGTAGAGGGAAAATAACACAGGTCTTATGGGAGGAATCTTGTTTTCATTTTTTTTCGCACTTAAAAAGATATTGAGCTTAAAAAAGTTGTTGATCCCATGTTACTGACATAATAAGAGTTACGTAGTTATTTTTTTCTTTTGATGAATTCGTTTATGAAGGTTGAAACAGCGTTTTGAACGTATACGGAGTGCTGGTTAACCCTACTGCTGCTGATGCTCAGAGATAAACAAACAGCTCAAAGTAGGGTTGAATGGCACTCCGTATACGTTCAAAACGCTGTTTCAACCTTCATGAACGAATTCATCAAAAGAAAAAAATAACTACGTAACTCTTATTATGTCAGTAACATGGAATTAACAACCTTATTAAGCTCAATATCTTTTTAAGTGCAAAAAAAAATAAAAACAAGATTCCTCCCATAAGACCTGTGTTATTTTCCCTCTACATTAGTCATATATATACTGAGGTCACGTGGTAGAGACATAATGCCAATATTTTTGAAGGTCGATTTTCGGGTCCAAGATGCATTCTAATCTTGCCATAAAAACAATGGCGCGCTAACCCTCTAAGGCTTCGATCTTCGATATCAGAGTCAACGCTGACCACACTGCATAGTAAGTAGCATTTTATTTGGATATCCAAGAAGAGTTCGTAAGCGTTTACGGTTATAGTTTTGATAACGATAGTTATTAATATTGATACAAGATACCATTGAACTAGCCATTCCATTAAATAATAGTATTAAAATATCTTTAAGAATGTGAGATTACCACATATGTATAATCCAATAAAGCGAAAATTGGAATCAATATTAAACACCAAAGATTAAACCTAATTAAATGCAAAAAAAATTATCAGACATTACAATATTAATTTCAATACATTAAAAGCCCTGATGTAATTGCTTTTTAAAATGCTCATTGAATAAGCTTTTTGTAAAAGTAACTAGAATTTCCAGTCACAAACTTATTAAATAAATTAAGGAATTGGATTTACTTGTTCATCCTCATTAATCATTTTTTTGGCTGATTCAATAAGCTTACATTTAATAGGATCTTACAAGATTTTAAAAGTCGTTTTCATTTAGAATTTTGTTGTAATAGAATTATTGCGCTTGCTATTATTAAAGAAAAAATAACTTTTTGTCGGCATTAAATGTTGTGACATCTGTAAGAGTATGTGAGTGACCCAACTTACCGATCATCGTCTTCGATGTATAAAAGTTGTAAATTCTTATTTTACAAATTATATTACGAACACAATATACTGCAACAATACTTTCTTACTAAAATGTCGGTAAATAATTTTTTCCTCAGTTTAACATATTATTTAGAGATTTTTAAAACCAAAGTAAATTTAAACTTCGCCGGGATCTTCCAATCTTAAGTAAATAAGATTGCATGTAAACGCAGCCTAACTTCAGCACATTTTATAAGGTATTTTCACTTCTGACGTCATCATGCAAAATGGCGAGGGCTGGGAGACAAAGTTTGAATTCACACACTAAGTTTAATCGCAACCATAAAATTTATTGAGATATTCCGATCCAGTTACTCGGTTTAATTACAAAAACTCCTCCATTTCACGAGCTATCAAATGGATATCAGATGTGAATTCAAACTTTGTCGGCTAGCCCTCACCAATTTGCATGATGACGTCAGAAGTGAAAAAACCTTATAAAATCTCAGGCTCAATTCAATACAACCGAACCTTCAATCCAACACTAATACTAATCGCTATCTCCCTTGTATCCGCTATGTTCGCACCAACCTCAACACCGCAGGTGGCCAAAAGACAAAGCACTACAGGCAGAATAAAGTCCAATAAACACAACTGATCGCTGGGTGGAATGCATTGTGATAGTGGTATTTTTATGATTTGTATCACAAGTAATTAAGATTGCGCACTACTGGATCAAGAAAATTATTATGTAGGATTATTATGCGTTGATTCATATTGACAAGTCAATGTAAATAAATATATTTATTTATATTATATTTCATTGATACAATTGGGATGATAAGTTTTTTTTTTTAACTACAGCTCCATCGAATATGTTCGAAAAATTATCGTGAACTGACACCGGCAACAGCGAGGACAGCTCAAAAACATCATAAAACCAATGCAGAAAGCTGTACCATTGAGGCAGTTTCAGGAGCTTTTCAACTGCCCTATCCAAAATATCAGTGATGAATCAACGCTGAAATCAGTCATAAATTACATCGTTGGTTCTGCGTTTATTCTATGTTGAATCAATGCTGATTCAGCGTTGAATCAACGTTGACTTATTATAAACTGGAGAACATGTTGTTGTAACAGGTTGTAAGCTTCAAAATAATCTATTTTAATTGCAAACTGCAATGCTAACATGGAACATGCACTGTTTTGAAGTTAATTATATTATTGTTTTCAACAAACGCTGATTCAATGCTGAATCAGCATTAATTCAACATGGAATGAACTCAGAATCAACGATGTAGTTTACGACTGATTTCAGCGCTGATATTTGTTATAGGGTGATGACGCAGTAAATTATATGCCCTACTTTATACACTCGCTGACCTTCTCCATACGGCCTAACACCATCGCCAATATATTTTACTACTTTATTAAATCCTACATAACAACTTTCTGGATTCCTTTTGAGCGATGTTAATTATTTTGATTACAAATAATAAAAATACTACTATCACCAAGCATTTTACACAATGATTAGCAGCGTGTTTATCCTGTCTATAGCGTTTCGTCTCTTGGCAGCTTGCAGCGCTGAAGTTGGTGCGAACATAGCGAACATCGCGTTGGGTTAGGCAGATTCAATATCGGAACTTTTTCCCTAGATCGTATATTCAGACATACGATCTATTTAGCAGAAATCAAAAATTTAAATATTAATAACACAAGTGCCTATCACCCAATGACCCAAGCGCTTAATTGCCACTCTATTAAATAATAAAATATTAATTACTAAGACAAGCGCCTATCATCCAATGACCCGGGGCGCTTACTGGTCACTTTGTTAAACGATATATATTATTAATTAATATCACAAGCACCTATCACCCGATGAGCGCTCACTGGCCTCACTATTGAATAATAAAATATTAATTAATAGCGCAAGTGCCTATCACCTAGTAACCCGGGGCGCTTACTGGTCGCTTTATTAAACGATATATATTATTAACTAATAGCACAAGCGCCTATCACCCGATGACCTGGGGCACTAACTGGCCTTTCTATTAAATAATAAAATATTAATTAATAGCACAAGCGCCTATCACCCGATGACCCGGGGCGCTAACTGACCTTTCTATTAAATAATAATGTAAGGGTCTATCACCCGATGACCTGGGGCACTTACTGGACACTATTAAATACTATAGAGTTGAAGAAAAACACAAGCGCCTATTACCCCGAGACCCGGGGCGCCTACTGGCAGCTCTAATTAATAATTGTTTAATTTACTTTTAATTATTGATGAAATAAATGATCCATACAGAACGCTGATGCGTGACTGCTAAGTTTAGCAGAGCTTACAACGTAAAAGTAATACACGAGGACAGTGCTGTTGAGTCAAAAAGGTATGATGGCGGCTGTGTTGGCCTGACTCGGCGTTTTCTTCTACTCTCCCTTTTTACCGTTAATGAGCACCCACGGAAGCATGCCAGGTCTCCGCACATGCGGCTAAGGGTGAGACGGTAGCAGCCGCAAAATACGAATCAACAACCCGCCCGCCTCGTTTCGTAAATGATTTCAGCTCCCGCCCGCCGGACTGGACGAACATTTAGTATTGGTGTCCATGGGGTCAGCGTCGTCATGGTTGAAACGGTGAACTGGCAGTAGGGAAAGCTTGCTGACAGCATAGAGATATTTCCCTGTGGGCATCCAGATGGTGGCGGATCGAACAAGCCCATCGGGACCAGGATGAACGGAAACATTTGACCCAGCTCGGCTAGGAGCCGCTTGACTGGAGGAGAGTGGCGTCTACCACAGCTACGTGCGCCAAGTGTCCCGGTCTCAGTTAATTGAAGCAGAGCTTGGGCTGCGCCACCAGGGCTCATCGAGCGGGCACGTTCAGCGCCTCAGAACTGGCTGCAGTAGCCCATGTAATTAGGCGCATTACATGCGGGGCAGTCCATTTCGGTGGCATGGGGCATGGGTGGCCAAAGTCCGGCGATGACAACTGCTAGATGTAGGTGGAGCACACGAGGCCTCCATCGAAATCATCAATCGGCCGCGCCTCCTGATAAAGCTGAACAGTGCTGCAAACGTAGCCACTTCCCCAGATGCCGAGAGAGTTGCTCCCAATTTTTCGAGCTCGTCTTCCCATGCTCTGGGAGTAGATGGGTCCATGGCGGTCGATGCAAAGGAGACCAGCCACATATCTCAGTGCTCGACGGGCTGCTTTAGTGCTTGCAGTCGGTCCCGGTGCTTCTCCAACGTGTTGATCAGACCCTGCAGAATCTCAGCGGACTCGTTGCGGAGTGGCTTGAGCGCCCTGAGTGCCATGACGTGATTCTGTACGAGGAGGCGGTGATGCTCGAACCGTGAAGTGAGGAGGTTCCAGGCCGTCGAATAATTGGACCCGACCAGCTAGATGGTGTCCAGGACTGCTTTTGCCTCGCCTTTGAGGTAGTGCAATCTTTCTACGTCGGAGAGACGGGCGTCTTGGTGGATGAGGCCTGAAATAAGTCACGGAAGGACTGCCAATCTTCCCGGCACCCACAAAAAAAGTGGAGTGTTGATGCTCGGCAGGCGACGGCCAAGGTGCGCTCTGGCGAGTGATGACGAGTCTCCATCTCCTGGGAGGGGCAGTGCCAGCACGCTCCTAGCGCCGTAAAGACATGCCACGTAATGATGCTCACCGGATTTATACAGTAGTCTGAGGGGGTCGACTTTGTCCTTGGGAGTACATCTAACCAAGTCGGGCTGGTTGGCCTGAAAATCGGCCCAATAGCTGCTGAGCAGCTCCAGTCTGGCCTTGACGAGACCCATGGTCCAAACTTCGATGCCTTGGACGGATTGTGCAAACTGGTCGAGCACCTCGAGAAGAGCTTGCTGCGTAGCAAAACCGTCTGACCCGCCTTCGTTCAATCTTAGAAGATCACATGTTAGACTCGACACTGGTCTCCCGAGCGGAGCCTGATAACACATGATACAGTCGACAGTCTGAGCTGGCTAATTGCGTTAGGGCGTGGGTTTCACGATACAAACTGCACTGCAGTTGTCTGAACGGTTCCCTATCAGGGCGTCACACGAGGACTCACATAAGATCGCATTGCTCTTTACTTGGTGCAACTCGGTACGATTGCATCACGTGCACTCAAGGCCCACATTCTCTCCTAACCTCGCAATTTTCTTCGCGTAGCACGACTCTGTCTGACTGCATTACGTGCAACAGAGACCTAATTTTTTCAATGCGTGCTCGGACGCAGAGAGTTTTTTCTCACATGCAAACGACTTACTTATGATGCAAGTAAGATGACGCAGTTCTGGCTGTCACTAGGTTGACGGAGGCCTCGAGGTAACCTGTCCTCAGCTGCACGATCTAACCAACTTAATCTGGCTCGAAGGATGAATGTTTAAATTACTTTTATTTGAGTAATTTTCAATAACACAAGTGCCTATCACCTGATGACCTGAGACGCTTGCTGGCCACTCTATGAATAATTAAATGTTAAATAATAACACAAAAGAACCTATCACATGATGACCTAGGTTGACTACTGGCCTCTCTATTAAATAGTAAACAGTGTTGGGTAAGGAGGATATGATTTTGCATTTTTATCACTAGGACCTATATATAGTTACAGATCCTAATATATAGTTACAGGACCTATATATAGTTACAGATCCTAGTGAGAAAAATTCAAAAGCTGAATAGGAGGAGGGAGAAAGCCAGTGGTTCTCCCCAAATGTGACTGGCAAACTTGTGGGAAATTCAAATTGGCAATGTGGCGCAAGACGCAAATACCCAGATAACTCGACACAATTACATGCACAACAACTTAATAAACTAATCCCAAGCTATTTAACCCAATAACCCAATGGGTCAATAAACAGCCTTATAAGTTTGAATAAATAATAAAATTTATTAATTAACAAAGCAAGCGCCAATCCCCACATGACCCAGGGCGCTTACTGGTCGCTTACTTAAATGACTATAAATAAAATAATAATGCAAGCGCCTATCCCCAAAAACCCGGGGCGCTAACGGGTTGCTTTAGATATTAATGAAATAAAATAATAACGCAAGCACCTATCCCCACACAACCCGGGGTGCTAACTAGTTGCTTTGATTATTTATGATTAATAATATAATAACACAAGCGCATATCCCCACATAACCCAGGGTGCTTACGAGCCGCTTTGATTATTAATTAAATAAATAGAATAACACAAGCACTGATGTCCACACAACCCGGGGCGCTTACTGGTTGCTTTAGATATTGATAAAATAAAATAATAACGCAAGCGCCAATGCCCACACGACCCAAGGCAGTTACTGGTTGCTTTAATTATTTATGATTAATAAAATAATACCGCAAGCGCCTATAACCCCACACAACCAGGGGCACTTACTGGTCGCTTACTTAAATTACTATAAATAAAATAATAAAGCAAGCACCTATCCCCACACAACCAGGGGCACTTACTGGTCACTTACTTAATTTGCAATAAATACAATAATAACGTAAGCGCTAATCACCACACAACCCGGTGCGCTTACTGGCCGCTTTGTTAATTAATATAATGAATTCAAAGTTAGTAAGCGCTCCGGGTTGTGCGTTGATTGGCGCTTGTGTCTTTGAACTTATTATATTAATTAATAAATCGACCTGTAAGCGCCCTGGGTTGTGCGGGCATTGGCGCTTGTGTTATTTTAAATATTTAATTAATTATTAAAGCGACCAGTAAGCGCCCCAGGTTGTTTGGTAATTGGCGCTTTTGTTATTATTTAAAGCATTAAATTTTAAAGTGGCCAGTAAGCACTCCAGGTTAAATGGTAATTGATACTTGTGTTATTTTATTTATTTTATTAATTAACAAAGCGACCAGTAAGCGCCCCAGGTTGTTTGGTAATTGGCACTATTGTTATTATTGTTAGCAGTATGGGATTAAGCGGGTGACTTGGCGAATAAAACACACTCCAAATATCGAATTGAACTTAAAAACGTTTATTTATACTATCTTAAGGTTTGACTATCTTTACACTTTACTATCTTGAGTACAATGGATAAACGAACAGAAAAAGGTAGGCTAAAACGTAAGAGAAAAGCGAAGACAGAGAATGCGTGTGTGTACAGACTGGCTGACTGCGCGAGAGTGAACAAAAACCGAAGTTACTTGACGCTGAAGTGCAGCGTCACAGCGTCTCGTCTTGGTCTTCTTGCTGTTGCGCATGCGTAATAATTCAGTTACGAGCGCCAACAATACATCTAACACTCCCTCCCGTTCGTATCTGAATTTATTAAAAATGAAAGAAAAGGATATATTTTAACGTAAACACTAAATATAAATGGGTTTTTGATCAGCCAATGATGCGGAGCACGTGGGCTTCTGGATCACTCATTGTGGTTGATTCCGACGAGCTAAAACATACACAGAAAATACATTAATCAGCATGCCTATCATCATTGTCTATCTATTATTACCTTACTAGTTTTACTATCTAAAATCAAAATTTAATTATCATGCATTTTACGCTAATTAACATTCAAAATTTCTTTCGTTAGTCTTTCATGCAGTTCAAACGGCAGGGGTTTTGTAAAGATATCTGCTAGTTGTTCCTTGGATGGAATCCATTTAACAATTATTTTTCCTCTGGATACGCATTCCTTAACGTAGTGAGCAGCCCATCGAGATATAAGGATAGAGTGCGCTAACTATACTAATGTACGTAAGGGGGAGCGATACGGTAAAAGAAAGAGATGCAATCAATTCTTGACTTGCGTCGCACATTGCCACATATTCTGCTTCGCAGGTTGAAATAGCAACATAATTCTGCTTTCTTGTTTTCCAAGCAACTGTATCCCCATACAGCCTTAGGAGATATCCGCCTGTTGTTATTGAGTCTTTACAGTCTGCCAAACTCGCATCTGAATAGGCTTCTAATCCATCTTTACGGCCTCTGTAAGTTAATCCTAGAGTCCTTGTGTGTTGTAAATATCGAAATACTCGTTTGACCATTTTCCAATTATCTTCAGTTGGGCTGACTTGATGTCTACTAAGTACATTCACCGAGTATGAAATGTCTGGTCTAATTGTGTTGGCTAAATACAGCAGACTACCGACTGCTTCTCTGTACGGCACATTTACTCTCGTTATAGTTGTGCTTAACTCTCCAGCATCTTCAGAATCTTCTCTATCTTTTCTTTGCCGCTTCAAAACTTGATTTGTCACCATTGGTGTTCTTTGGGGTTTTGACTCGTTGAATCCAAATTTCTCTAACATTTTATCTATGTATGGTGTTTGTGTCAGTGAAATTGTGTGAAGTTTTCTATCTCTTTCCACTTTGATGCCTAGAAATGTGCCAACCTCGCCAAGATCTGACATCTCAAACTCAGATTGCAGACCCGTCTTAATTTCATTCATTTTGCCTGCACAATTGCTGGCTATCATCATATCATCCACGTATAGGATCAGGACTAGAAAGTTATCGGCTTCTCTCCATGTGTATGGACAGGGCTCGCTCGTATGTGACCGTAGTCCTAATTTAGATGCAGTCTCGCAAAACCGCTCATTCCATCATTTTGAGCTGATCTTAAGTCCATAAAGGGCTTTTTCCAATTTACAAACCTGAGCTTTCTTAAAACTGTCACCATCAAGCAGGCCTTCAGGAATTTCCATATATATCTCTTCTTTGATAGATCCATTTAAGAAAGCTGTCTTGACATCAAGTTGGCAAGTCTCCAGATTGTATCTATTTATTATTGATATTACTGATCTTACCAGGGCCAAACCAGACACCGGGGCATAGGTTTCTTGCAGATCGTACTTGTTCCTATCTTTGAAACCACGAATCACCAACCTCGCTTTGAACTTCGTGTTTCCATCTTTATCTATTTTTTTCTTCAAGACCCACCTAGAGTCGATGATGTTGGGCTTGCCACCTTCAGCGTTCACGGTTGGTCTTTCTACAAGTTTCCACACTTGGTTTTTCCGCACTGATTCCAGTTCTTAATCAATTGCTCTGAGCCATTTATCGCGATCCGGAGATGCGACAGCTTCTTTGTAGTTTGCGGGATCTTTGGTCAGTCCAGCAATCAGGGCATGTGACATTTCATCTTTGACTTCTGCGATTAAACAGTCAACATCGCCCTTCGATTGGAGCAATTTATTCAACTTGTTTGTGTCGATGGCTCCTGCAAAACTGGTATCATTTATTCTAGCGAGTTGCTTAGGGCTTTCTCGATCAAGATCTTCAACTTTCTTGGGCCGACCGCGCTTTCTCTTGACTACTGGTTCTCCCTCCGTTTCCAATGACTCTTTAGGGCTAGCCTTATCGAACTATTCATCTTGTTTAATATCTGTCTTGTGGTTTCCCCAGTTTGCTATTTTGTCCTTTCCCCAGATATCTCTGAACACCAGTCTTTCTTGGAATTTTACGTCTCGACTCTCATTAAGTTATCCATCTTCAGGTCTTAAGAAAGAATAGCCAGTGGGAGTATAACCAATCAGCACGACTCGTATCCCTTGTGGACCGAATTTGGTTCCAGTATTTCTTTGTATCTTGATAAAAGCGACGCAGCCAAATTTTCTGATTTGGGTTATGTCTATCTTCAGATTGGGCGCAAACTTTCCTAAAGGGGCTATCATATCGTTAGATCTGTGAGGTGTCCGATTGTAGGCATATACTGCACTACCCACGGCTAAGTCCCACATGTTCTCCCTGAGCCCGGAGTCGTACATGTAGGCTCGCACCTTGTTTTGCAAGGTACGATTAACTCGTTCCGAGACTCCATTGTGCTGAGGAGTGTCTGGACAGGCCAACTGAAGTTCTGCTCCCAACCTCTGGAGAACTTCTACCGTTTGGCCTCCTGTAAACTCCGTGCCTTGATCGGTTCGAAGATAGCATATCTTTGCATCATAACCTAACAGGTTTCGTGCGCTTGTCACAAAATTGTCCAAACAACGTCCTGCTTCGCATTTTGTCTTCACTGAGTATGCCATAGTCAATCTTGAGTAGTCGTCCGTGTAGACGATTATAAATTTATATCCTTTAGGGTAAGTAGCTGGGCTAATCGGTCCCATTGTATCAGCATGAACTATCTCAAGTGGTTTGGTTGCCTTATCTCTTTTAGTACTGAAAGGCAATCTCTTGATTTTAGCGACTTGGCACACCTCGCATGTTGTAATGAAGCTGTCGAAGATAGCCTTATTCAAATCTTCATTGTCCGGATATTTTCTTTGTAGTGCCTTGAGATATTCTGCTGAGGCATGTCCGAATCTTACATGCCAGAGCATGGCTCTGTTATTTCTCTCAAATGTTCTGTACTTTTCTGTAAACGGGCTTTAAGCTTCTGGAATCTCACCAATCACAAGATCATCACAATTATTGATTTTTCTATCTTTAATTATTGTTTTCTTAAACTCACTTTGATGAGAGCTGTGTGGACCAGATTCATTACTTGAGATTCCAGGGCAGCTCCTATCATTAGTGCTGACTTGCTGAAGCTTCTCAGTCTTTGCTTTCAGGGGATTTTCTACCATTAAGCAGTCTATAATTTCTTTGCACTTCTCATTATTACTTGTGCTCTGGCCATCTTGCAGTAGTTCTACTATTCAGTAAGGGCTCTTGTAGACACCAGAAATTATAGTTTCATTAGAACGCGGATCAAATATATCTAGCTTTGTGTTATCAAGGTATATACTCATGCCCCTTTCAGCAAAACGGCGAAGCGACAGCAAGTTTGCAGCGAGTGCCTTAGCGCATACAACTCTATCTAGGATTATCTTGTTTTGGTTATTTTTATCCGAAACGCACCCTTCTCCCTCCGCTCTCAAGTCCGTGGAGGAATCTTTGTTCGCGCATTTAATCAATTTATTTTTACATCCATTAAAATTTTTGAAATAGAGTTTAGAATTAGCAAAATGTTCTGTGGCGCCTGAATCTGCTACGAACTCAATTTTCTCGCAACCGCTATCTCGTGTTTCCTCCGCGCACGTAGAGAGCAAAGTTTCGGGGTTAACAGCAAACAAACCACTGCATGCATTAGACCTAAGTATTTCTACATTATTATTACCTTCTTCGCCTTGTTTCTTGTTATCGACCTTGGCTTTCTTGTTAATATGATTTGTATGCTGTTTTTCATGCTTCTGTTTATTACTATCTTTAAAATTATTCTTATTGTTACCACCACCAGTATTGCGTTTAAAATCCCAATCGCTACTTTTGTTAGAATTACCTCTGCACCTCCCTATGTGCTCTCGTAGGTTCTGTACGAACCGTTGGCAGGTGTAGCACCGCCTAAGGTTCTGCCTTTTTTTCGGGCAGTCCCTTGCGTAGTGCCCGTTGTCGTTGCACTCGTAGCACAGAGTGCTGGCGGTGGCCACGTTATCAGCAGCTATGGTGGCTGGTCGAGAGCCTGCCCCACCTCGGCTTGGCCCAGCACCGGTCCCGGTCCCACCTCAACTCAGCCCTGCATTCGCCCCACCTCGGCTTGCTCCATTCATTGTTGGTCGTGGAAGTGATCCTTCTGATTCCTGTTTCAGGATATATTGTCTTAAGTACTTAAAGGACAAGCCATCCTCGCTTTCAAACAGCCTTTTAAAATCGGCTATTTTTACATCCGGTACTCCATCGATAATTGCATGATAGAAACTATCTCTTTTCTCATCTTCAGGGAAACTGTTAGTTTTACCAATTAATTCAAAATCTCTTACCAATCCATCAAAAAATTCACAAAATTTAGTAGCACTTTGCTTTTTGGGGTCGAATCTAATGGAATATATTTTGTTACGTATTTGATATGCGCTCATCTTTATGTCACCCCTTTTCATATCTTTAATTTTTTGTATCATTGTTGATGGATCAGTAATGTGATATACTTTGTTTTGGTAATCTAGGGACAACCTACCTAGTATTACGTTTAGGGCCTGTTCTTTATCTTCTTCCATTTTTTCTTGAGTAATGTTCATAGTTGCTTCCAGTTTTGAATCAATTGTGTGGAGCAATTTTTTACTTTTTAGTTCTGACTGCAATTGTTTTAAGAATAATTCTAGTTTTGTTGCATTAGTGAGGGAATAATTAAAACACCCTAGGCTATCTTTAATAATAGCTTCTATCTTTAGACTATCATTAGGTGCAGCGCGTTGAAACGTCAGCGAATTATCAATGGAGTCGGAGTTTAAATTAATTAATTGTTTACTTAATTTAGGTCCTGGAGTGGATGTAGTAAATTTATTTACCTCTTGTATTCGACTCCTGGCCACTTCTCGCTCAAGAGCCTCCATCTTTCTTTGTTGAGTGGCTAGACGCTGCTCTAACTCAGCTCGAATTGCCTCTTGAGCCCTCCTATTTTCCTCTCTCTCCTTTTCCAGGGCCTTCTTATGTTGTGAAGCAACAACCTCAAACCTCATCGACATCCAGGAGCTTTGCTGATGCCTCTCTTGTTGTATCAGCTTCCTAATCTCCTCGATGTCTTTCTTTGTGGCTTCTGTAACTTCTTTTCGTGAGTATATAATTTCTTTAGGTTTGATGTTTTGACCTGTTCTATTCATTAGTTCTTTCTTAAGTTCATGATTTGCATGCGCCATTTCTTTATGTAAGCTATTTAGCTCTTTCTTTAGGTTATTTTTCCTATTTTGCAGGTCTTTAAATTGGCTATCAATTGAATCTAAATTTTTGCTTTTCAAATCTTTAACCTTGTTAGGAGTTGAAGTATCAGTAAAATTTTTCTTTCTATCTCTCAAATCTTTATTCTTATCTTTTGATGAGGTATTACTCGAATTTATTTTTCTATCTTTAGGGCCTTTATTCTTATCTTTAGATGAGGTATCAATCAAATTTATTTTACTATCTTTCAAGTCTTTATTCTTATCTTTAGATGAGGTATCAATCAAATTTATTTTTCTATCTTTAGAACCTTTGCGTTGGATACGCTGTTTGTGGACGAGTCGAATTTGTCCAGCACATTTTTCTATCAAATTAAACAGGTCTAACATATCTTGATTGCGATGTGCATCTCCTCCCATGTATGCAACAGTTTCATTATTTACGGAAAATATGGCCTGGTTGTTTTTACGAGTTACTACCACCTCGTCTAGTTCCCCTAGATCGTCTTCAATCTTTTTATATGCGTCATTTAGCATATTGAGGGCATTTTGACCTAAAATTAACAGGGAATTAAAAGGTAAAAGTATTTTATATTTTGTTATCGTGCGCGTTAGGTTATTAGTTTTCTTGTGAAAGTGACACGGAGATCGGGCGTAAGCAAATGCGAAGGAAAATGGCGCTAGCATCATGTGTGACATGCATAGAGAGAGAATTAAAATGGCCGATCAACATCGCTTACTACGACGCGCGCCACCAGCCGTAGCATGAGAGGACGCGCACACTCAGTTCAGCCGAACGCAAGCCATAACCAAGACGCGCAACCCCTCCTCGCCTCAAGGCGTCCCCCTTGGCAGTGACTGGCAGGTTCATCAAGAAACGCGCTTCCTTTGTCACGATGCGGGCCTCTCCCTCACATAAACAAACGCGTGCCGGCTCTCTCGAGTTCTGCGAATCTCCGTAAAAACAAAGGAAAGCCTTCTAATTAAGGGAATCTCAATCATGCAATCTTAAGTGAGCTGTCTTGCTCCATCTTAAGGCAAGACACCAATTTTTGTCTTTAGAGATTTTAAGCGAACGTGACCCAACGACAACAACACCTTACGCAATTACCGAGTCTTCAAAACAATATCTATTTCTAGTACTTACTACTGCTCACTTTCTTCTTCACTTCCTCCCTTCCTACAGCTCCGCCCGAAGCCTCGATAGTAGGGGCGACGTCCATATCTCGAGGCGATTCGGCCGCTGTACCTCCATCTCGATCCCGATCCGCTGCCTCCTGGGGCTGTTCTTCTGCCGCTTCGGTGGTAGTCGGGGTGAGAGGACTGCCAAGCTCTTCCATCTTGCAGTGCTCGCTGCCCGACACAGAGCTCCCGGTTGCTTCCGCCATTACGTTTCCCGCGTAATAAACAGGTAAAAAGAAAGCACACAGAGAACGCGCGACAAGCTCAAGCGCGGAGCGGAAAAAGAAACTAAAAGAGGAGAAGAACACAAGACGCGATCGAACAGATTTCACACCCACACTACCAATTAGGGCCCATAACCTGTTAGCAGTATGGGATTAGGCGGGTGACTTGGCGAATAAAACACACTCCAAATATCGAATTGAACTTAAAAACGTTTATTTATACTATCTTAAGGTTTGACTATCTTTACACTTTACTATCTTGAGTACAATGGATAAACGAACAGAAAAAGGTAGGCTAAAACGTAAGAGAAAAGCGAAGACAGAGAATGCGTGTGTGTACAGACTGGCTGACTGCGCGAGAGTGAACAAAAACCGAAGTTACTTGACGCTGAAGTGCAGCGTCACAGCGTCTCGTCTTGGTCTTCTTGCTGTTGCGCATGCGTAATAATTCAGTTACGAGCGCCAACAATACATCTAACAATTATTTAAAGCATTAAATTTTAAAGTGGCCAGAAAGCGCTCCGGCTTGTGTGGTGATTGGCGCTTGTGTTATTTTATGTATTATTTTAATTAACAAAGCGACCAGTAAGCGCCCTGGGTTGTGTGGTGATTGACGCTCATGTTATTATTTTATTTATCATAAATAATTAAAGCAACCAGTAAGCACCCCGGGTTGTGTGGGGATAGGCGCTTGCGTTATTATTTTATTTTATCAATATTTAAAGCAACCAGTAAGCGCCCCGGGTTGTTTGAGCATTGGCGATTGTGTTATTCTATTTATTTAAGGGGGCTCCTACGACTACTGCTGAGGTCAAAGACAAACAAAAAATAAAGTTTTGTTTTTCAATAAACAAATGTGTCTGAAAATCATTATGATATTTTTAATAACGTATGAAGTGGGAAAAATGATATTTATGTGTGTAGTTTAACTTTGTACGAAAAATTAATTATTATTTTGACCAGTCTAGTGCATACGAGGGTACACCACCAGACCAGACCACCTGTGTTGGTGTAGTATAGCGATGTAATATATAGGTATATGGTATATATATGTCGTGAACAAGTACGTCTGCTACCCACGTGACCTTCTAAACTCCCGGACACTATTTATTTATTTCCATCACAAATATCTCGCTAAAATGGTCCTTTATCCACAATTTTTAATACAGCATATTACAGAGGAAGACTTCATCTACAAAACGTATATATTCAGTCTGCTGAGACATTTAATTTAGGTTTATTATAAACGAAAACAAATTGTTTTTCACGCTGCCCCATAGGAACACGTGCTAATAGTTACAACTTTGAGCTCGGATTTCTCAAAATTTTGACCCATTTGAAATATAATTTAGACCACAATTAAATTCAGTAGACTTTTATTCACAAGAAATAATATATCTCTGTTTGGGGAGTTTCGTGAAGGAGCCCCCTTAATTAATAATCAAAGCGGCTCGTAAGCACCCTGGGTTATGTGGGGATAGGCGCTTGTGTTTTTATTTTATTAATCATAAATAATTAAAGTAACTAGTAAGCATCCCGGGTTGTGTGGGGATAGGCGCTTGCGTTATTATTTCATTTTATCAATATCTAAAGCAACCAGTAAGCGCCCCGGGTTTGTGGGGATAGGCGCTTGGGTTACTATTTTATTTATAGTCATTTAAGTAAGCGATCAGTAAGCACCCCGGGTCGTGTGGGGATTGGCGCTTGCTTTGTTAATAAATAAATTTTATTATTCATTCAAACTCATGAGTCTGCTTATTGGCCCATTGGGTTATTGGGTTTAATAGCTTGGGATTAGTTATTATGCATGAAATTGTGTAGAGTTATCTGGGGATTTGCGTCTTGCGCCACATTGCCAATTTGAATTTCCCGCAAGTTTGCCAGTCACATTTGGGGAGAACCACTGGCTTCTTCCCTCCTCCTGTTTAGCTTTTGCATTCTTCTTACTAGGATCTGTAGCTGTATATAGGTCCTAGTGACAAAAATGCAAAATCATATCCTCTTCACCCAACACTGATAGTAAAATGTTAAATAACAACACAAGCGCCTATGACCCAGTGACTCAGGTTGCTCACTGATTACACTAATTAGTAATAAAATGTTAAATAATAAGGCAACCACCTATTACCCAATGACCTAGGGCACTTTCTGGCCACTCTATCTATGTTTATAATTGTTTATCAGAGTGGCCTATTGGCTAATTAGCTCATTAGCTTCCTAGATTATTAGGTGAGCGACGCTTGTGTGATTAATTACCAATTTTTTGATTGATTGAGTGGCCAGTAAGCAGACAAGATCATCAGATGATAGACGCTTATGTTATTATATAACATTTCATTCTTTTATATAGCGATCTGTAAGTACCCCAGGTCATCAGGTGATAGGCACTTGTGTTATAAATTAATATTTTATGATTTAATAGAGTGGTCAGTAAGCACCTTAGATCATTGGATGATGGGCGCTTGTTTTATTAATTAAAAAATTTTGAATTTTTGAGCGTTGTGGAAACCGTCTTTGGCAATGCCCCTAGCACTGCTGTCTGCCCGGCGGAACATTTTTCCTAGATATATACGATCTAGGGAAAAAGTTCCGATATTTAATCCGTCTCACCCAACGCTGAGGGTTATTTATCAGTTAGTATTTAACGAAGTTTCAGTTTAGTGTGAGCAGTCCAAAAGTAGGTGACGAGTCCACTAACAGCTCTGAGACGAAACACGTTAATAGACCTGAGTATCGGTCCATTATTTTACCCCACATTGGTGTGACTCTGACGTTAAAATTCACGTCTCACATATATGGTTTCCGAGTTCCTACTTTGCCATTACTCTGCTTTCTATATTATCTGTATGTCACTTTCCAACTCTTCGTAGTCGTCGTGACTGGGGGGAAAGTATGTGGGGAACTTTGGTATCACTAGATGATACTTCGCTAACTGTCCGCTAGGCGTGTCATCTCTCTCTTGTGCTTACTCGCTTACTGCTTATCCGCAAATGGCAGGATTATCCATTAGTTTGTGTGTAAGGAAGTTTCAGTTTAGTGTGAGCACCCTAAGTAGGTGTCTAAGGCATGGGAGCTGGCGGGTATGACTTACTGAAGAGTCCACCAACAGCTCCGGGACAAAATACGTTGGACCTGAGTGGCGGTCCAATATTTTACCTCAAAAGTTCGTTACCCAATAAGGCACGAAAGTGCCAGGCCAAGGCCAGGAAGATCCCTGATACTCTGGGAATCGGTCTCTAGGTATTTGGAAGCTTTTGGTGCTCGGGCAGCCGTTTGTATTCCTGATGAGAAGTTCTTCTCCAAAAGCTCGTCGAGATGATGTCTAGGTTGTCAACCTGGGCCTAGGAAATCGTTTTTTGATTTTCGGACTACCCTGGCTAAGCATAGAACGTATACAGAGGCTTACGAGCCTTTTGGTTATTAGAAGAGCGCCAAACTGATCGTTGCAAGCTCTACAGCAGTCTGGCCTCGATGGAACTCAGAGTTTCACTATCGGCCTGCCTCCTGGTGTCTGTCCCTTTTATATGCTCCTCCGGGTCCGGTGATGTGGATCTCGCGTGATTTGCAGATCGTGTGGGTCCTGGGTACTATGCGTCAGTTCGCAAGCTTGCGTGATTGCTTTGGGGTGAGGGCTGGACCGTGTTGACCTAGATATCTTTCGTACAGGTTCTGGGGATATGGGTGTGATAGAAGGAAAGCGAATGAGTCAGAGCTTGTGCTAGGGCTTGCGCCGCTTGCGGGCTTCTTGGAAGGAACGTGCAGGAATGTAACTGAGTCAAAGCTTGCACTAGGGCTCCTTGGAAAGTACGTACATGAATACAAAGAGTCAGAGCTTACATAAGGGATTCCGTACAGCTCTTTTTATATTAATTAATGTGTACTAAAGTCGTCTGGTATCATTTTATATTATTCATTATTATTATTATTATTATCATTATTGTTGTTGTCATTGCCATTGTTACAGCTAATTTATTATTTGACTAATAATAAAATGACATTTTCATTTTGGCGCACATATCACTCGACTTTTAAGGTCAGTGCGATCGGTAGCGCTATATTATCGTGAGAACTGTGAGAAGCCCATACTTCTCTATAATACATATATGTATTCGATATATCGAAACAGTACGCCCTTGGATCGATAATACACGGAGCTGGCTCCTTACGCAGTCCTTACATGTAGTCCGGGAGCCAGGGTACTTTTCGAAGCCGATGGAGGTCTATGGTTGCACCAAAGTTTTTTTTATGTATTTTGATGCACTAAATCCGATTTTCGAAGGTGCTTGGCTGTAAAGTTGGCCGATTAATTGTTATAAACATTTTTTATAAACAAATAAGAAATTTTCATTTTTTTGACATAAAAAAATTTTTTTTAGATTCTTTGGCCAATTTTAAGGCAAAAAGTATTCTTGTCATTTTTTCGTAAAACCCTTCGTTTACGAGTAAAAAATTCACGAAGTTTCGAAAAACAGGGTTTTTCACGAAATTCGACCATACGTTGCACATTTATTAATGCATATTTTTTAATCCAACACGGCTTAAAACTTTCGTATAATATAGTACTACAATAATATGGAATGAGCAATGTATGATTTGAATTGGATTTTTATCTAGCAATGCCTCATCGTTAGGTCTATTGCGCGCTTACGCGGTAAGTATGTACTGGAGACCACGCATGAGAGTTCATTATGTTTATTTATAAAGAGCTGCATTTAAACTTTCTTCCGATATTCTACTGTAAAAAGGAAAAAGAATAAGTAGTAAAACAAGTTTATGCAATGCAAATGATAAACTGAGACTAAGAATTCAGTTAATTTAAGTTAACCCCTGTTTTTCGAAACTTCGTGAATTTTTTACTCGTAAACGAAGGGTTTTACGAAAAAATGACAAGAATACTTTTTGTCTTAAAATTGGCCAAAGAATCTAAAAAAAATTTTTTTATGTCAAAAAAATGAAAATTTCTTATTTGTTTATAAAAAATGTTTATAACAATTAATCGGCCAACTTTACAGCCAAGCAACTTCGCAAATCGGATTCAGTGCATCAAAATACATAAAAAAAACTTTGGTGCAACCATAGACCTCCATCGGCTACGAAAAGTACCCTGGCTCCCGGACTAATGTAATAGGAGGATAGCAGAAGGTACGTAATACGTATGGACTCCGCCACATAACTACAAGACTACAAGATGTGTTCTTTTCGACCAAAATGATCAGCTAAAATCACAGCGTTGAAGCAAACAGTCTTTCATGTTGAATTTTCTAATTTTCTACCTGTCACCATCAAGCGCACGAGAAATACGAATAAAAATTATGTACTCAAGAAAATACAAATATTGAAATACAATATTATTACTTTTTTGATCATAAAAATAAATAATAAACAGCATGTAATCTATTTTGATAAAAAATCGATACTGTACATAAATTTTTAAATTCTCTGAAACGTTTGAGAAGTTTTGACGGAAAAAAAAAAAACTCCGGAACCAAAATCTAGATTTATTGACACAAATCAAGATGAACATTGAAGAAAAAGGTCATGTATCAATTACAATTGAGTAGTATGCGTATGTGTGACAATGTAAGGGGAAGGACCCAATGGTGACGACTTCCAACGGTCTAACTTCCAACGCTTACAATTCAAGGGCAAGAAATGACGGAGGAATTGAACTCCTGTGTAAACCAGTGGACATCAGATTCCGCTTCTAACGGACGAGTCGGGTAGACATGTGTGATTATTTCAATTAGAATCCCTAACTCCTTAACTTTACGGCGATATTTTTTCAGCATGAGATTTTGCTCTAATTAGTTGTAAAAGAGACTTATGTTTCCTTATTGCTCGTACATGTTAGCTATATTGCAGGTAATGTAACTTACATTACATTCACAAGCGACAAAGAAATATATATCTTTTTCACAACTTATTAAAGCAAAACCTCATGCTGAAAAAAATATCATAGTGAAGTTGAGGAGTTAGGGATTCTAACTGAGATAATCGGACTATAAGAAATGATCTTGATAATAATAAAAAAAATTATTGACATTAGGCAACTATGCTACTCCGTGTATTCTCCCGAGTAGAAATTGAAAGTGGGCGAAAACTGGGCCCAAGCTTGGCTGCCACACCGCCCAACTTGGCCACAGCTTACTTGCCACCTGACTTGGCCTCCAGTGGGTTTGTAATACAGCACTGACTTGGGCGCAGCTTGGCCTGACTGAGCATAACTTTCGCCCAATAATCGCCCACTTTCGCCTGTAGATCAGTATAATACAGAGACGTCTATGAATAAGTATACAAATATAGTATGATATGCGAGCGCGCATCACACACATGAATATGTGTACATACTTGTATGCTTGTATATAACCAATATCAGTGCAAACGAAAGTGGGCGATTACTGAGCGAAAGTCATGGCAAGTCAGGCCAAGCTGCCCTCAAGACAGTGCTGTATTACAAACCCACCTGCAGCCAGGCTTGGTTGCTTGATTTGGACCATGCGTTTTAGCTTGGCTGCCCACTTACATTTTTACTCGGGCTCGTATGCTCGTAACCACGTGGACTCACCGTTGAGCCACATGTTGGCGCTGGGGGTTTTTGTGCCTGGAGCCTATACTGCAGTGTAATTACTATATCTTACACCACGCATCGGTCACAGGGTATAGTCCGCAATCGCCGCCAGCAGTTACATATGTAAAACGCGACAACGTTGCATGGTTGGGGGCACTACTGTCGATTTACTGGTGATGTGATCCGCAATCCCGCCAGCAGTAAAGCAGACGACGTCAGTCTACTTGCTCTTTTTCGTGACATTTTTGCTGTGATCCTGCGCAATCCCGCCAGCAGTAAAGCTGCTATTTCCATATTTGTTTTTGGCACTAGAAACTATTTTTTTTGGTCTGCGTGTTTGTTTACGTCTAGCACAATAAGCTTTGTTTACCATCAGAAAATGTCACGAAAAAGAGCTAGTAGACTGACGTCATCTGCTTTACTGCTGGCGGGATTGCGGATCCCATCGACAGTAGCGCCCCCAACCACGCAACGTTGTCACGTCTTACATATGTAACTACCATAGATCTATGGTAACTACTGGCGGCGATTGCGGATTACACCCACAGTCGGAAGCAAAGTCAGAATAGTCCATAGATATATAAGAAATAGACTGCTCGTTCTTATGTACGGCGCTAAACATAGAGATATAAGGAAGTGCGCTTATTACACTAATGTACGTAAAGGTGTGTGATACGGTAGAAGAAAGAGATGGTCGCCGAGTGTCCTCTCCATCTCTTTCTAGCTGAGCGCTGTGATTGGCTTCTGCTCAAGGGGGTATTCTGGCCGTCAGCGGCACTTACTGACACAGCTGTAGAAAGAAAGGAGCCTAGGTAGAACCTAGGTTATTGCCTCTTGAGCATCAGCCAATCACAGCGCTCGAGTAGACAGAAACAGAGAGGACACTTGGCAACCATCTCTTTCTTTTACCGTATCGCTGTATTCAGCCTCTAGCGCCCTCTATCCGTATATCTCTATGGCGGCATGGCGCTAAAGCACAAGTAGAGAGAGACACAACATCGAAGTGTGTCTCTGTCTCTCTTGCACGTAGCCAACGGTGGGAGCGTAGGCTACGCTACGGAGCGCACTCAAGGAGTCCGTAATCTTCATGTGACCGCACCCTAAAACAAAACCAATATCACTATAGATCTAATTATTACGTAAAATTAGAGACGTGATTCGTATATCAATTTAGAGACTAAGATAAATTCTTTTTGAAATTTCTCTATTCAAGTACAATACATTCGGTTTTATTTCATTCAGACATCTAAATAGCAGTTGTTATTTTTTAATTACTTTTTTTTCTACATTGATTATACACGTAAAAGAAGATGCTGATTCATCATTTTAATTCATTTACAGGTCGTCTTCAAGAGTCTTCTTGTCTTCAACCCCTATATCCTATTGTGAGTAAAATTCGTTCTTGAAACATTACTTCGAGAATTAATGGCATATTACTTTGGTAATGATCCGTCGTATTCTTTCACTTTATTTTGGGTAGTTGTTGCTAGTAAAAAAAGGAACTATTAGATTAGCTTAAGTTTTGTAGAATACTGCAGTACTTATGCCAATGCCTCCATGACACTTATTACAATAAAGAATTAATTGTTGTCATTATCATTATGAAATTCACGTTAAATATCAAGAATGATGCCGAATAAAAAATTTTTCGCTTGACAATATTAGTATATTTATGAATATTGTAGCCATTGTTGTATACTGACTTGTTTGTAAAGTATACTATATTTTAACCGTATTTTCTGATTAGGGTACTGAAGATAAACTGAAATGTTGGAACATATTATTTTTTTAATACTCATCCTCATTAGATAATGCTCAGAAACATTAATATGTCTATTAAGTAAGTGATTAGTGACTTTAATGTGACAGCATTATTATTCAGGATCATAAGTGATTTCAAATAACCAAATTAATAAAATTAAACAGAGAATTTTTTTTCTCAGTTTTAAATTAGCAGTTATGTTGAAATTAAATTATGAAATCAAAAATTAATGTGCCATCAAAAATTAATCAATACTATTCATCAAAAATTGAGCTTCGAAAAAGAAAACCGAAGTTCCAATAGCATTTGAATAATAAATTTTTAATTTTTGCAAGCAGACACAAAAATCAAATTAGACAATTGTAGAACTATAACATATATTATTAAATACATTTTCTGAATTTTAAAATTTAAACATTTTAATATGAAATTATTATTTAAAGTTATTAAAAAACATTTATCCGTGTGGTCTTCCTTATGTCTTTCATGTAATAAACAAAATATAAAGTGTAATGTTAAATTAAAAAATAACACTTTCAATACTTTACAGTCAGTCCACCCATTGAACAAAGTAGATTCGCCAAAAATGATTTGGGACACCGTCAAAACCAAACCACTCAAAACCATATCTTCTACAGCTTTTTCTACATTGGATCCTAAGTTGCTAGCCAAGTATAAAAAATTTCAGGTAATTCAAATATATGATACTTGTGATTTGTAAGAAATACATAAATTAAAATTTTTAGGAAAACGTGGAAAAACCGGTGTTTCTCATGGGTGGACCTCGTGATAAAATATTGTTCGGCATAACTGTTGGTTTAGTTATTTTAACTACAGCGAATAGTTTTAGGCTGCTGTATGATATGGCATTCCCTAAAAAAAATTAATATTGATTATAACATAGTAATATTTAAATAAAGATTCTGCTGAGAATTAAAATTTTTACTAATTTTAATTCAAGATGTGTATGGTGTTAAGTATGTTTTCATTAATATTATTTTTCACAATCCAAGCTAAACTTGAAATTACCTTGAAAATTACATTTTATAATGATCCCATAGTATAAGACCCTATATCCGAAGCAAAGACGTATTAAACGACATCGTGAATAACATCTCAAACATCTTTAAGGATATCTCGTAGGTAGGGTTGCCATAGGGCCGAGACTCACCGGGATTGTCTCTAATCGCAGACATTTCTCTCAAGTCCTGAAATTTTAAAACAGTGGACAGTGGGTTCTTGGGTTCCCAAGTATGAAGGTATACTCTAAGGCAGTCAGTTAACGAATATAAATATATCCTCCATGAAACCATGTTCTGTACGAAGGTGGTGCAATCAGCATTGAAATGACTTCATGTACTTTAATTAGGTTTGGTTTTGGTATATATTTTTATATTTAATACATATCAAAAAAAAGCAATTATAAAGAATTAAAGAATATAAATGTGAGAAAAGTACAAGTATAGCCATAATACGTCTTGCTACCAGGCAGGCCAGTACGAGAGTACCCGTTTCACTGCGTTTTCCAATTATTTCAAAAAAACTACTTACTCTAATAACATTTGACATAGTGCTCGCATCTGTCACATATGCTGATACATTCATTCATACAGTTGCGTATACAACACCCACAATAGTTATGTTATAAAAAAATGCTTTTAAAATATAGGAAAACTAATTTTATTAGTAAATGTTTATTAAAATTTAATATCATGTGTAAAATAGATCATCAACATTTTTTCAATAAAACATGTTACAAACATAATGATAATGCATACATAATCAATGATCGTAAATTTTAAAAACCGAAGATATATGAAAACAATTGCCGTTAACTTGGCACGGCTTTCACGCTTGTTATTAGATCCATTTGGATTATATTCTAAGTATGACACGATTGTCTTGTGAAAACTAAAGTAAAAAATATAAACCTTGTATTTATAATATAGAATAATAAACGTTATTACAAAGAAAAAGGTTATGTTGAATTTAAAAAAAAAAAGGTTCAATTAAATGAATTATTTAGTAACAAACATGTGTAATGTATAACTAAAGCAATTTAATTAACGAACAGTAAATAAATATTTATATCAAAATAACGTTACAAACCACACAATAATAAGAAGTTTTATTTTACCGGGATCACTGGAAGAAAAGTGGGGTTGATTTCAGCTCGCATGTCGAAGATCGCAGGTTTGATTCTTGGAGAAAATGTTTTTGTTTCTGGATTAAAAAAAAAAAAATGTTTTTTTTTTCGAAAAACCAGGTGAAGAATAAAAAAATAAAATTGAATAAAAATAAAAATTTGTTTTCATGTAATAATGTGCTCGTTGGTGATGCTACGAGAAGTGGTGGAGTAGAGTTAGTGTGAGCAAACTAGATAAAAACTTCCCCTATTTGATGAAAATCCAGGGCCAAAAAATTTTTTTTATATATCTCGAGCCCGACAACAAACGTAACTTCTTCAAAACGGGAAAAAATGTCAGCAATAGGTCCAAAAAAATGGTAAAAATGGCCAAAACGGGTTTATGGCTTCTACCGGAAAGCTGGAATTCGGACAACAAAACAATCTGCTGCATCAAAAAGATGCGCAATTTCAAGACAAACAAAATGAGCCCTGATTAACCTAAATCAGCTATGTCGTTTTTCCGCCAATTTTCAAAAAGTGCCGATTTCGCCCTCTTTTTAGGTAATTCCAGTAGGCCTTAGGTAAGGCCATTTTAGTCTAACTGGTAACATGCACTGTGGACATCTCTTTTTGAAAGATCTCTATTTCAGCCGACGAACCAAGGACCCTGTTTTCAGTTTATTTATCATATCATAACATTCATAACCGTACTATCCTTGTCTTCTATTAGTGTGTAAATACTTACTGATTTTTCACTTTGCCTTCGAACTTTGGAGTCTAAAAGTTGTAGCTAGTATACGCACTTTATTTAAAAAATGAATTTCTTTACCTACAATACTATATTTAGTATTAAATACCCTATTTCTTAAATGTATATAAAAATAACTGAGTTGCAAACAGCTTGTTGTTATTTAAAAAGTTACATATTAACAATAAAAAAAGCTACTTCATACGAATTTCAATATTTTCATTTTTTATTCCACTGTCTCATCGAATTTTTTTGAAAATATGTGTAATTCTGTCTTATTAGTATTTAATTACAATGTCACTATTTTAGGCTGACTTCCTAACCCATTTTGAATGTGGCGCGTTTTTACATACTAGTAATAAATGAATAACATTAAAATTTGAATATTAAAATTTTTTTAGATTGACAGGTAACCTGTACTGTTTTCGTAACTGATCGATAGGGTTTAGTTAACACTATCTTCAATTATTTTTTTGTGCAGGAAAACGGTGTTTCATGGTCTAAATAATGCAATTTCCGATGAAAAGTTCAGTAGCTATCATAAGAGACTAGTCATAACCTACAAAAAATTTGAAGTTTCAACAGCTTTTTATCAATATTTTTACTGGCAACCGTACTTGAAACTTTTCAGGTAAATTAATAAAATAATTATTTAACATCAGGTCAAATTTTTTGGAAATAAGCGATAACTTCATTTCGGTATTGAGCCTGCTAAGGCAAAATTAAGTAAAATGTGACTTTAAGGCAAAGCATTACTCTCCACCAAAAATGAAATCTTTGACACCATTGAAGACACCAATATTTTTTACAAACATATTTAGATCCGTAAAAACATGGCACAAAATAATGGATGAACTACTTTAAAACTAAAACAAAAGAAGAAAGCGTTATCTCCTTTCCTAATAGAGTTATTAATAGAGTTAAAGGCACTATCCAAGAATTAATTAAAGATGTCTCCGCAAAGATCAAATACATCAGGAATTCTATTCGCAACTAGAACAGGACATAGAAATACTTCATCCCTTACGAAACCTTCCTGCAGAAAATGCTGCACCAAATCCTGCAGGTCAATCTGCAGTAATCCCTGCAGAGTTATTGCACTCATTTTCTGCAGGATCTCCTGCAGCTTTATCTGCAGAAACCTCTGCAGACTTAGATGTCTCTAATTTTCAAGAAGAAAAGATGTGTCCAGATAATCTTATTACGACCTCCCTTTCTTTGAATGTAACCCCGACTATTTGGCGGTAGTTAAAAAGGTTCGAGGCAGAGTCCCCTCTACCCACGCAGCTTAGCCCTCTTTACCGCGCACCCCCTCTAGTATCCCACAAACGTTTAACGTTTGTTTGTTTAAAATGCACTATAAAATGCCTCTAAATTTTGCTCACCGAATAATTAAACAAATTAACTCGTAGGTAGATTTTTTTTCAATACCTTTGCATTTTTCAAAAAGTTTAATCCATTTAAGCGAGGCAAAGAGGTTACTTTCCACAAGAGCCTATGTTAATCACATGATTTTCGTTTGTATAATTCTTTTAAAAATGACCTATAAAAAATATTTAAAAAATTCTTGTAAGTTCTACGTATTCTAAACTATCAAGAAAACTCAGTATTATTGTGATCTCTGCATTTTGTTACTACTCTCGAACCTCCTTAAGGAAGAGCTAAGAATTTTAAACTGTGCCGGGAAAACTCTAAGATTCGGAATCAACACACAATCAGTATCAGTAATTATATGTTGGAGGGCGGGTTCGTTGCCCAGTGTAAAAAAGCGAAATTGCTCGGGTTACCCATTCTATGAAGAAAAACATCTTAAAGTACCTTTTATCCAAATTAAAATTAAGTGTTAAATAATCTATAAATCCCTGCAATATATACAGAAATTATTTTTGATTATTGATTTATAGATTTTTCCTTTGGTAATTCTTTCTTATATGATAAGTAAATTTATTTATATCTCTTTGGGCAAAGATAGAATTCTTATATGTTAAAACTTATTTTTATGTTATATAACAAAATTTCTTATCTACTCGTTAACTCAGCAGAAGATAAAACAATCAAAATTCCTAATTAATTAAATTGGAAACTAAGTAACAAAATCCTTTGTAATTACATTCTCAAATAAACTATTAGGATTCGCAATTACCTATAGAGGGGTAAGTTGAAATAAATAAATACAACTAATTATTCTTCTTTTCAAATTCATTTGCTTTTTTAAATAAGGAAATCATGTTTTTAATCACGAGGCTTTCCACTTACATTGATAAAAATAATTAGCGCAATTTTTAAATTAACCAAAAAATTTCTTTTTTATTTCAAAGACTGTAAATCACTTCGAGATGAGTTGAATTTCGCGCTTAAATACAAAATAAATTATATTTTTAACTATAAATTTTGCCAAGCTATATTTTAAAGAATTTTTCAATTTTCCCGCACAAATTTTTTTCGACGATTTTGGCCCGTCACAACAAACCCCCACCACCTACGTAAGAGCTTTCCATGATGAGCAAAGACGAGGCACGCGGGGCGGGGGACATGACCCCACTACGGTTAGGGCCCCTCCCAACTTTAAGCGTGGAGAGAGGGCGCCCCACGTTTGAGTTACTAGATAGGTTAAAAATTCTCCCTCTTGATTAGTATGGGTATTCTTTTTATAATATTAATAGGTTTCTCCAATATGAAGGGTCCAACATATTTTTTAATTTTTTTCATGACATCAAAATAAAATGTGATTTATAAGGATGTGGGGTGAATTTTAGGTAAGTAACAACAAAGATTCATACGTTTATTAATTTATTTTAGAATTTAAAGCCTCTACAAGTGCAATTGTTTGAAATGACGCCATATTGTATATAAAATCGCATGTACATTCTTTTGTTAAATATTCGCATTTCGTCGTATCTGTAGACACGACTTTTTCATACACACTCTCTAAATCTGAATTATTCATATCTCTTACAATTTTCTTTACAATATCGGATCTACAATAATCGATTTGCGCTTAATACATATTACTACCTTTTTTTGAAATGTAATCTACAAATTTCTGCACAACAGTAGGCATTAAATCCGACAAATCACTCAATACACGTAAATTACAATCAATACATTTGACAATAAATTTACTTAAATGATCAAAGGTCATATTTTTTAGAACTAAACTACGACGATATTGCTTCGTGACACTACCACTCACGCCTTGTTTTCGTCCTTCTTCAAGCTCAATAGCCTTGTCGTTATAACTTACAATAAACTTTAGAGACCAGTTGGAGCCATAAATTTTGATATCCTGCAAGTTGCTGTCGTCCGTGGTAAAACACTTCTCAATGTCTGTAAACGCCAATTTGAATTCGTTCCAATCCGAAATTTTGAAAGGAATCCCTTCGAAATCTGTACCTAATAGACGAACTACAGGTTCCCAATCGTTGTCAAGTAATTTCTTATATTCCAGACCAACTATGACTTTTTTGCCAAATGATTTATTAAATCCATAAAGCTCGTACAAAATCTGCGGTGGTGACTGTTGAAACTGCTTTGCGCTTGAGAGATCGATTGCTACCGACGCCCCAACCCTCTTTTTCTGGAACTCCATTTTTCTGTTTGATTGTATTGACGATATGACGAGCAGGCAGAGACTAACGACTAATCCGACTTTTTATACCAGTTGTAGCTCGAAAGAGACAGTGTGAAAACCGTTTGGAGGTGGTAAGTCACGTTTCAGCATGAAAAATTGCGTCGACAGCACATTCAGGATCACGTTAATTAAAACAAGTATGATCGTGTATCGCGTACGGATAAAGAAACGCTGCGTATGAAATTTTTTACAAACTATAAACATTCAGAGGTAGGATTGCAAAACGCAGACATCGTTTATTTTTGGAATTCATAATAATGTAACATTAGTATCTGTCACTAGATGTTCAAGAATACGCAAACTACAAGTATATTTATGGATAAACTTATATCAAAGACATTTCACTAACTTTTTTGTAAACATTTTACCAGACAACCGCTGCCGACCGACACCGAGCTTCTCAAATTTTTTTTGCTACATCTCAATGACATAAAACGTCTGGCAATTTCGTCATTCTTTTTTAAATCAGCGGAAAAACTGTCGAGAAATTTTTGAAAACCTAAACCGTTGCTCACGTAAAACAAAAACATCAAACAAAACTGACCACATACGTTTGAAGATATGCTTTGTAACTGTTTGACATTCCCCACCGGAAAAAGTTAATGTGAAAAAACGTAGCAAACCGTAACTTTCTGTGATGTAATGTACAGTTTGGTTGGATTTCGGACCATAGTTACAGTTTGTCACGTTTTGTTACGTTGGATTATAGTCAACTACAACTCAACACATTGTCTTACGATTCGTTACATATTATTATAATTCTAAAAAGACACTTGAATCTCGTGAAAAAGCAACTGTAGTAAACTCTAATAAACTGTAAGGAAGTGTTGTCATCTGTAATGTTTTATAACAGCTTACAGTTTTTTGCAGTTTATTACACTTTTTTATTTTTTTTTTTATTATCATTGATAACTTTTAGGCACATTTCCTTACATGTTCGAATAAAATTTGCCTTAAATAAAAAAAACTTGAGTAACTATTATGAAAAAGTATAAGTGTAACAGCATGTGGTAAATCATATTAAAACGTAAGAAAATGTAAGAAAACGTAACAAGTAGGAAAACCATGGCGGTTCTGGCACCCCCCCCCAGCTCCCCCCTGAGGTAGTGGTGGGGGGAGAGTCTCTAGCTATAGCTGTGGGTGGAGGAGAGACGGTGGTGGGGGAAGAGGCTGATCGGGCGGTAGAGGAGAGGTGGTGGTGGGGGGAGAGGCTGATCGGGCGGTAGAGGAGAGGCGGTGGGGGGGAGAGGCTGATCGGGCGGTGGGAGGAGGGGCACGGGTGGTAGGGGTGGTGGGTGGTGCGGACTACTCGGATGGTAACGTCAGGGGGAGGGGGCCTCTTCCGGATGCTGTGATGTCGGATGGTACTGACAGCTCCCTTCCTTTCCGACCGCGAATCAAGCTCCGACGTCATCAGGATGGGTCCGAAAGGTGTAGGTGTGACAAGCCCAACGTACAGCGCGAGAGGAAGATCAAGCATGAACGTGTATTTCTTACCAGTGGATGTAGCGGATCGCGTATCCCGTTCAGCTGCGACCAACGTTGGCTTACTCAACGCAGTACCTTGCCAAGTAATGGAGCTATTATTTCTTATCTATACGGATGTGTTAGCCGTGGCCGATGACTTTTCGCTTCTTATTTATAGGCGTACAATGTACCAGTGTAATATTTCTTTCTTAGCAACAGCGGGTGCAACGAGTCATGCTAGGATACACGTATGTGTAAGCCGTAGCCGATAACTCTTCGCTTCTTATTTAGGCGTATAATGTACCAGCATCATATGTGGGTGTAGCGGATCGCGGATCCCGTTTAGCTGCGACCAACGTTAGCTTACTCGACGCAGTACCTTGCCAAGGAATTCAGCCAGTTTATGAATTTAAGTTTAAGATTTTTAGGATAGTATGTAAATGGGTTTCAATAATAACAAAACTTTAAATTTAATACACATACATTTTTGCTAGCTTCAAAAAAAAAAAAAAAATACACAAGAATTTCATGGTTATTGATTTTTTTTTTCAATGTATCATATCCATCTTTATTTGGATAAGAGCGAATATTTTCGGAATAATAATTTCCCTTCACTTTTGGTTGAGATGCCTCAACGTGCTTTTCTAAAAGAGGTTTTCGGCTATTTTCATCTTTGTCCTCCTCCTCCTTCTTACCGAGGCTCTCATATTTTGGTTTGCTAAAGATCGGACCCATGTTGTTGATGTTGCCTGATCTATCGTCACAGGATAACTGAAGCAATACGCAAATTCTCATCAGCTTATAAGACGGCGCTAATTTCTTTGTACTACCACACGGCAAGATGTACTTTAATTTTTTGATCTTAAATTTTATGCTTACTTTACTCTTTTTTTTTTTTTTTGCCTACACACAGTCATCGTTTTTGACACCAACATTGGTATCAGTTTCAGAGTCACTATCAGTATCAGTATCAGTATCATTAGCATTAATTCCATCAACAGTATCCCAACTGGGAAGCGTTTTAGAAAATTTCTTCTTATAACTATTAAGCGCATCTAAAAAACATTCTGTGTCTGGTTCAATGCTACTTTCCACCAAAGAGCAAAGCCACAATTTTATTTAATGAGCTTTACTAAGTGCGCAATATTGCTTTCTACGTAGACTTTTTTGTACATCATGAGTACCACACATTAACGCCTTTGTTGAATATCCCATATTAAGAATGTGACGTGATGGTACCATATACTGCTGAATGTTAATCACAGTACACCCTATGGTCGATTCCAAATAAGTGGCTGTATTATCTTCATAAACGTAAATTCGATGTGCATTTTTTGCTACAGTGTACAAATGTTGCTGTAACTTTCTAATGGAACAATCACCCTCGAACCAGCGAAGTCCATGCACTCGCTTCGACTGAAAGTCGTTGTTTTGGCGCACATCCATTAGTAAGGTGGAAAAATTGCATGGGGGCCGCACAATCTAATGACTGATCGCTGGTCTCATAAGCGACACCACAGCGACTTCTTTTGGTAAAAACTGTCGAGAAGCGTTCAGAAAACCTCTAATCTCAATAACATAATCCTCGTAAAACTCCATTTTTATTTTGCAGCTCAAAAGCGTCGTACTAACTGCGATATAAACGCGTATCCGTCGCGTTTAATGCTGCGTGATGAACTAAGCAGCACTCTGCACCGAAATTAGTTTATATACACGTTAGTGTAGGCACTGCGCAAGTGTGTGTTTTATCAGAATGAATCATCGGTTCTTAATATTTTAATCTTAAACTAGTTTTGAGGGAAAGGCTACATAAATAATAACAACAATATAATTCAATACATTTATTTATGACATAATTTTAAAAAAAATACAGTTTCATTGAGTTTTTTTATTATACATCTTCTTTAGAATCAGTAACATCTTCCCATTCCATATGAAAGTAGAATTTTTTCATTCGTTTGACATTGTGGGTGGCACACATAGATCTATACGCACCATTATGGTGAGGACATGCAGTAGCTAATGCTGGGAGTTCAAACTCTAGATAATCAACCATATCATTAACTTGAAAATTAAACCTTTCGAGCCACCTTTTCTTCACTTCTCCAATCACAAAAATCTTCTTAGCATCTTTGAGATTCTCCCGAAGAACATTACCAATTTCTGTGTAGTCGATAACACCTGATTGCCAATCTAATCCATGATAGGATAGCTCAAGCCATAAATTTTCATGTTTGTATTTATCATTTTGTTTGCGCCAAGGAAATGGCGGCTTGAAGAGAAATACTTGAGGCTCATCATCTCCATGGAGTGGAAGAATCGCCAACTCTTTAAGCACATAATCGTTGCCAGGCTTCTTACAGCCCTGCATGTCCACCATGTACTCCATCATGATAAAGACTGACTTTACTGCTAGTATTTTTTTTTTTAATTTTATATACGTGCTTAAACAAGTTTTCTCACGTCACTACTAATGGGATTGTACTCTACGATGCGATCGTGTAGAATGAGACAGTAAGCAGATACATTTTCCGGGAAATTCTCTCGTGCTTCAAACTCCAAGCGCACGTCCACTGGCGTGCTTTTCAAAGCTTCATTCTGCTTAGAGCAGTCAATTACAATAAGAGGCATGTGTGTGATAAATCTTTTTTATTCAGCATAGGTTCTGGTTCTTTCCCGTAATAGGCGGCTTGAAAATTCTTATGCATATCATATAATGTTGAAAACTGATTTTTATTGATATCAAGATTAAGATTTCCATAAGGATAGTACTGCGAGTTTAAGAAAAGCTTTACATTGCTGATATTACAGTGATCAAAGAGACTGGCATTAAAAGCAGGATCATTTTTTCGCTTATTCTGAAAGCCCAAAATAACAAAACGAGGCTTTTCCAACTGATTGGAAGTTTTGACAGTCCACACATGCCTAGAAGTTTTTGGCAAAAGAGGATACTCATACAACTCCCAATTGCGGAAACTCATAGAAATAGGCTTGTCTTATTCAATAACATCAAGCAAACGAATTTTTCGTCTGTCTGATGCTGTTATGTAAGGCACAAGCCACTCAATCTGAGTCAATTTAAGCTTATACTTTTCGAAAATTTGATTTTCAGGTACTTGTATAATGGCACTAACATCATCTCTTGATCTTGTGAGAATTAATTCATGTTTTGCATTAACCACAACTTTGCGATAGTCTTCAGCGAAACCAAATATCATACTCAAAGGTATTGACACTTCAAAATAAGAATGATCATTGATAATAGATTTTTTCTCTTCAATGTCTATCCAACCAGCATTTTCAAGCATTAAACTCTGACTGGGAGAGAAAGATATCCATCCTTTCATTAAAGTTGTCAATCCAACATTCTTACACCTATCAATTTCTATACCATTTAGTTCGTATCGTATTTCTTCAAACAGATGGCAGATGGCGTTATTAACTAGTTTTGTTTTCTCAAGAGATTTATCATCTCCAGTTGTTATACGTCCAGAAATACGTAGGGAACTTTGAGAGGGTAAAAGACATAAATTTTGATGTTGAATTAAGATGCGAATTTCATCACTGCTATTAAATGCTGATGCAATGTGGGGTCGATGTGCATGAATTTCGTAGTGTGCAACCGACTCATCAAACACGACAACTGACTGAATCCCAAGAATCTCTTCCATCACAACTTTTTCTCGTTCGCAGGCAGCAAAAAAAAGCACAAGTTATTTTCCACCAAGAGCTCTTACTTTTAGGCCTAGGTTTTTTAAGAACTGCACGTTGTGACGTGTTAATGCTTTGAGCGTTCGTCGACGACTGATCCGTCTCATCCATTTTGGTTTATTCTTATAGCTTCGTCCAATTTTGTTGTCTCGTGGATGACTATTCGTCCTCACCCTCGTTAATTTGTTTTCATAGCCTCGTCCAACTTTACTATTGTTGTACACTATGCCCATTTCAGTTGAGTTGTTTCAAGTGTAGTCTTGTATTTATAACTTCTCCACGAAAATTAATCAAGTTACTTTTCTGATCAACAATGCGTACTTGAAGATGATCTATAATTTTAACAGCAACGGGTAAATAAATGATTTGCGATGGAACTTCGACAATCTTGTATCCCGGTGGTACAGCAGAGAAAAACTCGTGGATGGTATGAACTTTTTCTCCGTTTATATAGGCTCCACTAGTGATATTACACTCAACTCTCAATGTGTTAACCTTGAGAATAGCAACAGGTAAATCTGAGATGTGAGTACTGGTATCTCTAAGAATTTGTTCAGTAAAGCCTAAAAGACGGCCTATAGAATCTTTTGGCCTCAAGTCAATAGTATGACTACACGTTATCACACTGCGAAGAGTATTATTATTTGGTTTGATGCTAATAGCTATATCGTCGGGTTGTAACACGTCTATCCGAAATGACTCAATATCTTGAATTTCGTAGCTGCCAGTTGGAAAAACAACCACTTGATCGCCTACGTAAAATTTATTATTACCTTCGTCGATATTTGGAATTGAATTGAAAGTTAGGAGTTCTACTAGACCAATAACGTAGTTATGTGCTGGTGACAACTCGATAGGTGGAAAATATTGTGCTTTAAGAATAGATGATGTTCCTGATAAACTTAATGTCAATGATTCTTCCATGACGGTTTGTCAATGACTAATGTTACTTGAGTATTGGGATACATTTATATTGGCTGATAATTAAGTTTTTTACAAAGAAAGCTTAAGCAAAGATGGCCGCAGTTGTATGTACCAAAATCTTGGAACCTTTCATAATTATATTTGACACATCTAACACCAAGATATAGCAGTAGATCAATCGGTGGCTGTAGGTCACCAAAACTGTCGAAATACGTCACGTTATTGCCTAGCTTTCTATAGGCAACCCAGTGAGTACCAGGACCATCCTTATCATCGAGATTGACTATTGCTGATTCGGAAAAACGTGAGCCATCGGCTGGCAAAGCATTTCTCATTAAAACTCCACGGAAATGCGGTATTTTCAAAATTTTTGCATACTTGATGAGGTCATAGTCTGTGAGAGCTCGGTAAGGCAGTTTTACGTGGAAATTTTTTTTTTTTTCCATCTTTTAAGCCTTTTCCAAGCCTTAAATGTAGACCTAAGCCGTTCTTATGTGGTTTTAAAAACAGCCCCTTTCCAAGTAAGAGTGCTTCCATTTCTTTATTATGCCTCTCACTCTCCTCTAGCTGTTTTCGAGCAACTTTAGCATCATTAATAGCCTTGACAACTCCAGTTACACCATTAGTGTTAGTGCCTACAGCACTTAGGCCAGCAAATGCAGGAATAAGGTATGGTAGGAATCTTCCAGTTTTCTGCGGGATAGGCAATACTCGAGGTATTACAATATTTTTCCTACCACCAGCTTTTTTCACAGCATCCTGAGCTCCCTTTAACGCCGAACTTATAGCTTTTCGAGCACTACGATTAGAAATCATGGACTTTGAAGCACTTCGAATCAAGCTTTTCAAAGTAGTTTTCTTCGGCTTCATTTTGTTCTTACTCACTTTACTAGAATTCGTACTAGGGAATGCTCCCATGCCGAGTTTGGATTTCAATTTCATGGCACTGGTAATAGTAAAAGCAGCAGCTTTTTTCCCTAAACTAGCGTCTGTGGCTTTGAATCTTTGCCACGCCTTTTCAGCGAGAATTTTGTCAGCGGTGTTTCTTGCTGTAATATTTTTTCGATCCTGCGAATAGGCTATATCGTGTTGCTTGCACGCCTGATCCAATGGATTGATACCCGGATCTCCGCGAGCTAATCTCTTGGCCAATTTAGTGCCCAGTCCACAATATTGATATCCTGGTACGTGCAGCTCTATAGGCAGTTTATTGATAAGTGTGTTTATAATTCCACAGCCTTTGCGATGATGAATGATCATTACTTTCCAAGTGCTTAACGATGAATGAGCTCGAAAATATATTTAGAGCACTATTTATAGTTTCATATTTCAGCATGCAGTAACCACGAGCTCCGAGGAACAGAATATTTAACTTCCTGTCATAAATTTCAACAAACTGATAAGCAAGATTAGGAAATTCGATGACAGATGAGTTTCAAAATATATAGGCAAACCATTTACAGTATCATGTTTCAGTCTCAGTTGAGTCAGCATACAGTAAACATGAGCTTCATAGATCAGAATATAAAACTTCCTGTCATGAATTTCGACGGAATCGTTAAGCAAGATAAGAAAATTCAACGCTATGGTGATTTGCTACCCGATACGATAAGAGCTGTTCTTTGTGGTCCGTCAAACTGTGGAAAAACAAACAGCTTGCTGGCTTTAATTACTCACCCCAACGGATTGAGATTTGAGAATGTTTATCTATACTCAAAGTCGCTGAATCAGCCAAAGTATAAGTTTCTAGAACAACTGTTGGAGCCCATAGATGGTTTAAAGTATTTTTCATACAGCGATCATGAATCAGTCATATCTCCTGATAAGGCACTACCCAACTCCATAATGATATTTGACGACATTGCCTGTGAAAAACAAGATAATGTGAATGCCTTTTTCTGCATGGGACGTCACAAAAGCGTTGACTGCTTCTATCTATGCCAATCCTATGCTCAAGTTCCGAAGCACTTAGTCAGAGATAATTTAAACCTTTTAGTAATATTTTGACAAGATGACATGAATTTGAAGCACATCTATAATGATCATGTTAATACTGATATGACGTACAATGAATTCAAAAAATTATGTGTAAACTGTTGGAGAGTTGGAAAACATGGATTTGTCGTAATAGACAAGGAAAGAGATGTTGATAATGGTAGGTATAGGAGAGGATTTGATTCTTTTGCTATAAATATTACTCATGCTTATTAAGTGCGTATTAGTCTCTTGTTAACCATCAAGCGATCAACATGGACACTTTTCGTGAGGAAAAAGACGTTCTTCGGCAAGTTGAAAAAGCTAGAGAAGCTGTTCGACGTAAGCATCGATTGTTAAAGTCAGGAAGAGAAAATTTTGAAAAGCAGATTGGAGATACTTTCAAGCCTATTACTGATCCACTTCTTATTTTTATTTTTTTATTTTTTTTTTTATTTATTTCATACTCCGTCCCTTACGGGTTTGGAGGGGTTCCGTAACATTTTGTACATTTAATATATACTTAATCTACGCTATATACTGCATTCATTTTTACTTTAACTGTTCTTAATATCTACTTTGTCTTTTTTATAATATAATTGAAATAAAACAAATTTAATATCACTACAATTCCAATTCTACAAAACTCAATTCTCAAACTTCAAAATTAAACACATGCCTATCAAAAATTCAACAATTTACAACTTACATTATCAAAAATTATCAAAATTTCCTATATTTAATTCAGTAAACAAATTTTCTAATACTACTTAACTATCAAAAATTTCAAAAATTAACAACTCTTTTCTTTAAATTGTCCATATATTTTTTGTATTCTTCATTCTTCCTTGCATTTCTTTTTCTCTCTTCTTTCTTGTCCTACTAATCCTTCTTCTCTCTTTACTACCTTAACTTTCTGCATACTTTCTTTTATCTTTTAGATCTTTTCTGACTCCTTCCTTTTTCTGATTACTTTTCTTAGCACTTCTATCTCTTTTGCATCGTGGCTTAGTATTTTTTCCATTTCTTCTTCATTTCTCGTATCTCCGCAAATATTTAGTATGTGTTTAAGATCTTCTTCCTCCTCCTTGCATAATCTACACTTTTTATCCTCCTCTCCTTTCCAGTATTCTCTACTTCTGCATTCATTTCCGCATCTAAACCTTGCTACTAACTTTCTATCCTTTAATGGCATATCCTTTTTCAAGTATTCTGGTTCCTCTTCTGTTCTTATACCTTTATATGTTCTGTTGTACCGTGAATTCTCTATCTTTTCCATTCTCTTCTCTTTTTCTTTTCTTTCCTTGTTCATTAATATTTTTTCTCTTACTTCCTCCCTAAATTCTACTCCTTTCATAAATCTTGTTTCTTTTACTTTCTCTTCCCGTAGTAATTCAGCTCTCTTTTTTGAATCCTTTCCTATTCTCTCTCTTTCCTTGTCCTTGTCCTTTTCTCTTATGCATTCTTTTACTAATTTTATGTCTGACTCCCTAATTTTCTCTTCAAACTTTAACGCTCTCCTTAACGCTTTTATACTCATCCTTTCTAATCTGCACTCCTCTTCCACTATATAATTTGGTGTATTGCTGTCTAATCCTAATATCCATTTCATATATCTTCTCTGTATACTTTCTAGTCTTTCTTCTTCTTCCCAGCCCCACACTTCCGCACCAAATAGCGCTATACTTTCTACTAGGGCTGTAAATAATTTTCTTCTTCTTTTGTAGCTATTCTTAAATATTCTTTCTCCTATGCTCCATGCATTTTTCATAGCTATCACTGCTTTTCTTTTCCTTTCTTCTATATGCCTATCGTTTCTCCCATTTTTCTGTAGTATATATCCTAAATATCTTATTTCATTTACTTCTTCTAATTCCTTACTCCCCCACTTCTATCTTCTATCATTCCTCTTTCTTTTTTCGAACACTAAAATTTTCGTTTTTT
This sequence comes from Copidosoma floridanum, assembly GCF_036245765.1. Classification (NCBI taxonomy): domain Eukaryota; kingdom Metazoa; phylum Arthropoda; class Insecta; order Hymenoptera; family Encyrtidae; genus Copidosoma; species Copidosoma floridanum. Next base: position 12,818,244 of record NW_028321898.1, on the reverse strand, counting down.
CCTCACTCAAAATCATCTTCTTTTTATTTGTGTACTTTTTGAATCTTTTTAACATCTCTTTCAATTCTTCTTCTCTATCTGCTATTAATACTATATCATCCGCGTAAGATAGACTCCATACTTTTTCATTACCAACTCTGCATCCTCCCACCTGCCCTTTCTTTAATTCCTGCTCCAGATCCGCTAAGTACACGTTAAACAGCGTCGGGCTCAGTGGGCAGCCTTGCCTCACACCTTTCTCTGTCCAAAATTCCTTGGATTCCTCTTCTCCAACTTTAACGACATTTCTCGTTTCTTTATAAATATCCATAATACTATTTCTTAGCTTTTCACTCACTTCCATTTCTATTAATCTTTCTTTTAAAACTTTCCTATCCACTCGATCAAATGCTTCCTTTAAATCAATAAAACATGTAAATAATTTTCCTCTTTTTTTGCTTAATTTTTCCTCAACAATGTGTTTCAATGTATATATAGCTTCTATTACTCCTCTCTTTTCTCTAAAACCAAACTGACTTTCTGATAATTTACCTTCGATTTCCTTTTTTAACATCTCATTTAACATACTCGCATAAATCTTATAAGCTGTACATGTCAATGTAACTCCTCTATAATTTTCTAACATATCTTTATCACCTTTTTTGTGAATCAAACAAATCGTACCTTGTCTCCACTGATCCGGTAATTCTCCTTTTTCCCATACTTTTTTCAGCAATTCCCACAGAGCTGCATCCACTTCTCCTGGCATGTACTTCCATACTTCATTTTCCAGCTTATCTTCTCCTGGTGCTTTTCCTACTTTTAATCTGGCTATCTGCCTCTCGAACTCTTCCTTGCTCATTTCTTCCTGATCCTCTGCATTTGTTCTTGCCTCATCCTTTCTTGTCTCTTCCCTCACAATTCCTTCTTCATTCTTCCCATCTAACTTTTCCATAAAATACCTTCTCCACTCTTCTACTGTGAACTTTTTGGATATTTCTCTCCTTCGTTTTTTCCTGTACTTGTTTATATATTTCCACACTTCGCCTTCCGATGTTGCCTTTTTTATCTCTTCTTCTTCTAATCTTTCAAACCTTTCCCTTTTTGCCTCACACCAGTTCCTATACTCTCTTTTTTTATCTATGTAATAACTTCTTTCTATTTTCTTTTTCCTCCACCTTTTCATTATTCTTCTTAAATCCTTCTTCTTCTCCTTCCATTCTTTATCGTGCCATTTTTTATCCCCCATCTTCCACACTCTACACTGTTTTTCGACCTTAGGTACTGCACTATCTATTTTTTCTTTCAATTCACTTCATCTTTCTTCAATCTCTTTTCCCTTTCTCTCCCAGTCTTTACACCGTTCTCCATACTGATCAATCAATTCTTGAGTCCAATCCCTCCTTGCCTTTGTTCTCTCTTCTTTCTCTACAATTCCTACCTCTACTTCTTTTTCTAGGTATACTTCTAGCGGCATATGATCTGATTCCGTTCTTTGTCCTATCTTCATTTCCTTAATCTGATCTATCGCTTCTTGACATCCTATTGCGTAATCTATTACCGACTCTCCTCTGCTACCAACGTATGTGAATTCTCCTTCTTCTCCTTTTTGCCCATTTACTATACACCATCCTTCTTCTGTTAATTCTTTTATTAGTCTTCTACCTTCCTCATTGATCTTTTCGTCTTTCGACTTTCTTAACCTTACGTCCTTGTCGTCACTATCACTCTCACTATCACTTTCATTAATCCAACCTCCTTCTCTCCCAGTTCTTGCATTCCAGTCTCCTAGTATAAGTACGCATCCACTTTCCTTCGTTTTTACTTTTTCCTTTATAATTCCCATCGTCTCTGCTACATTTTGACTATATACTCCTATGATCTTCCAGTTCTGATTTCCGTGTTTAATCTCCTGCATTACTATATTATCGCTCCATACTTCATGATTTCTACTCTCCAATTTTTTGCTTATTCCTAATATTACTCCTCCTTTCGCTCTACCTTTTTTATGCTCTCTAGTCGCTGCTATATACTTCCACTCATAGCTTTTTGGCAACTCACTTTCTACATTAGTCCACTTGTCCTTTTCCAACCATGTCTCTACTAACATTATCACATCAAACTCACTTAAATACTTCCACACTTCACTGTCCTTATTTAGCACTCCCGCAATGTTCCACGCACAAACAATAACATTTCTTCTTCTCACTCCCTCCTCCTCTACATTTTCTTGTTCTCTTCATTCTTGGCTCCTTCTTCTTTCCTCTGTAAAATCTCCTTTCCTTTCATCAAATCTAAGCCATTTACCATCGATCAAAATCTTCATATATCCAACTTTTGTATTTTTTCCTTTGTTCCTCTGCTCTTTTGACTTGTTTAAAATAAATCTTTGGATCTCTCTTTCTCTCTCTGTTAAATCGCTTTCTATGTAAACTCCTCTCTCCAGATGTTTTTTATTTCTCATTACTTCTTCTTTCATTTCTTTACTTGCCAGCCTTACTACCACCAACTTCCTCACATTTTGCCCAGCGTTTACACTTATCACTTTGGCCTTCTCTATCTTGACTTTTATTTTTATCTTTTGTTCAATATACTCTTCGACCTTCTTCTCCAGATTCTCTCCTTCAATCTTTGCTCCTTTTATAACAATGTTCGGTCTCCTTTTCTCTCTCTCAGCTTTTTCTGTTTCCCATTCCAACTTGCTTATTCTTTCTTCTAACGCCTTCTTTTCTTCTATCCACTGTTGCCTTTCTTTTATCCACATCTGTTTTTCCTCTTTCCAATCTTCTTCTCTTCTTTCTAGACTACTAATCATGCTGTCCAACTTCCTTTCCAACCTGCTCATCTTCTCGTTTAATTCTTTATTCTCCTGATTTTCTTTTGTAAAATTCAATAGAGTCTGTTCCTTTAATTTTGTACTTGTATTATTTCTTGTATTCATACTTGCTGCAGGCGGCTTTCCTGTCATTTTTAATTTTTGCCGATAATGCAGTTTTCTTCTTTACTGACAACCACTTCTATCTGTCAAAAATTCTATTTACCGGCCTTACTCGACAAAGTAGTGATCTTCCTTACCGACCTCACAATTGTTTTTTTTGTTGTTTTTTTCAGGGACCTTCCTTATCTACCTCTCAGATTACCCCTTTTATCGACCTCTTTCTCCAATTGCCGCTTCTTTCTTCCTGTAATATCTTTTCTAACCTCACTTTCTTTCGAACTTCACTGCACTTTTTCTTTTACTATCACCACTTTCACCTGTTTTCCTGTCCTCTTGTCTCTCGTTTTTCCGCTCACTAATACCTTTCTTTATTATCCCCTATTCTTACTACCCACTCCTTACTTGCCTTACACGTGTTCTCTTTACCCAGACACTACCACACTAATCTCACTTCATCCTTTCAAACTTTCATAATTATTTACTTTACACTTTTTTCTCTGCTGCTTCTTCACTTTTTACACTTCCTCGTACTTTTATTTCTTTTAATTTTCACTTTCATTACTTTTTAATTACTCTTTCCTACGGAGCGCTCTCTCGACACGTCCGCACTCTCTCGCATGCACAACGGAACTCTGATCCACTTCTTATTTTTATATAAATTTTTACATAAATTATCGATGACACAAAGAAAGTCAATAACGTGCCACTTAGCTTTGAATCTTTACTTAAAAAACGCTTTAAGCCTTTTAAGTCAAAAATTAATAATACCGACGCATCAATGTTCCAATCAGCTAATAGTAACAGTGATGATGAAGAAGATACTTTTTCGTTGAATGATACTATCAAAGACTATGATACCGTTGTTGAAAAAAGTGACGATGATGATTCAGCGCATGACATCGATAAAAATGAACCTATGAATCCATACTTACAAATACTTGATAGAAAAGAGTCAGAACTGGATCGAATTTATGGGATAAGAAAGGAAAAAAACGGACAACATATACTTGGTGATTCGCCTATATATTTCAAAAATAATCAAATTCAAATAAAGGATCTAAGATATCCAATAACTGATGGATTAATGGAGTTACTTATAAAAAAGCATCCTGATAAAAAAGCACATGACACCAGATAATTTAGTTAAATACAAACAAATCTTGGAAACGTCAAGTGCGCATAAAAGAAAATTTGACAAAAATGAGACGATTTGTCCATACAATAGTAATAAATTCAACAATGTTATTGCCCCATTACTTAATCTCACTCAAATTAAGAAGAAAGGCGGGTCCATACCTTCATTTAAAATTGCTAGGCTGAACATGCAAATGAACTACGTTTAACGGGACGATCCTAACAAGCTGGTCAATCGGCTAAGATTACTAGTGGCAGAAAAATCAGCCGGTAATCCTAGTCACACTCATGAAATGAATTCAATCGTTGAGGAGCTTCGTGAAGCTAATATAATATATTGAGAATCGTTACCAATTCTACTTCAGTGTAAAAATGAGCATCGACGTGTTCGGACGTGGATCAGCTAAGTCGAAAGGTGGTAGTCGAGGTCCTCGAGGAATTGGATGTAATCTCACCACAGATGGTCAATTTGACTTGGAAAATAAAAGGTTGTGCAATGTTGCACCAGCTATTCAACCTCACGATGCTGTAAATCTCACTACTTTACAGAAAGAAAAAAGTTTCATTCTGGATGAACAAGAGAAAATAAATCTACTATTGAGCAATTTAAGTGATGTATTCTCAGAAACAATACTAAATTTGCAGCGTGAAATAAATACAGTGAAAGAGATTGTAGCACATATATCTAGTATAACTCCAGAAGACAGTTAAGAGAGATGGAAGCAGTAGTGGAAGAGCTTCATAAACCTGCGAGACGCAACTACCTTCGCCGAAAGTTTGATATTCGAGGCTTGGATGAAACATGGCAAGCTGATCTTGTGGAGATGATACCTTATGCTCATGAAAATAAAGGTTATAGGTATTTGCTTACAGTTATAGATGTATTCTCCAAGTATGCATGGGCTGTGCTCGTAAAGAATAAAACCGGTAAAGATGTGACTGCAGCTATGAAGTCGATATTAACAGAGGGAAGAGTTCTAACTAATTTGCAAACAGATCATGGCAAAGAGTTTTACAATGTGAGTTTCCAAAGTCTCATGCAAAAGAACAAAATTAACTTGTACTCGACTTATAGTAACCTTAAAGCATCTATATGTGAGCGATTCAATCGTACACTAACCCAAACAGGAAATAAATTAGGGATCTGATCAGTCCCTGATCACGCTATCCTTTTTAGTGATCAGGTCCTGATCACGCTTGTAACGCTTATCTGACCAGGTACTGGTCAGACAGCATGATTTTATCCTTACTTATTCTGACCGCACATGCGCATTGCTTGATCTATGAATCTTTGTCATCCAAGTTATAACCATCTGATATGAGTATATGATTTTTATTTTCTTATCTTTATTATAAATATAATTATTTGTAGCAAAAAATTTAATTATAAGTATAAGTTTTTAGCAAAAAATTAATTTCTGTTATAAACTGATCTAAATACTTTTCTACTGAAAATGGTTTCCCTTTCCCACAATAAGTTGCAATATTAAAAGGTTTGTAAATGTTTGATTCACACTGAACTCTGCATAAAATTGGCCAAAACTCAACTGAACTAGACTTGTACAAAGGAAGACCATCTACATTAAATTGCAGCATCAGAACTTTCTCTTTATGTAAGTCTACGTTTATAATTTTTTTCAGTTGGTTTTCTATCCCGAAGTATACAAATTCAGATTTTTCACGTTCATTTTCCTCATTAAATTTTTCAATATTATAAAGAGAAGCACCAGCAGTTTGCAGCAATGTTTTTGAAGTCTTAGGTAGGCCAGTCAACCAGTCAGCATAATTTTATCTGGTTTGTTTGTTTTGATGTTATTTTCAAAATTATCACTGTCACTGCTATCACTACAAGAACCAACTTTTTGAGTTAACCTATACTTACGGACTCTATATTTGGTAAGCAAAGCCTTTCTTTTTTTGCTGTCCATTTTTTAGGAATTGTAGTCAACTTAATAATTTTTTTTTTTATTTATATTATAGTTATCTTAGTTTGCTTTTACTCATATATTTATAAAAATTTGACTTATTTTGGAGCAGTACCTTGGCTTTCTGCTAGACATATGTGAGTATGCATACACGTATATGTATATATACCAGACGCTCTAAGGATGAAATCATGCTGGCTGACCAGTACCTGATTAGATAAGCGTTACAAGCGTGACCAGGACCTGATCACGATGACTGATCAGGTCCTGATTTGAAATAAGGATGTCCTCCTTCATTTCTGCTCGGGAAAGCATGATATGTGGAAAAATTTCAGCTTGCGTGGCAGATATAAGTGGATTGACATCTTACCTAAGTTACTGACGGCCTATAATAATCGGAAACATCGGACAATAGCTATGAAACCAAAGGATGTGTCAGCTGCTACTGAAAATGAAATTTTGAAAAAAATTTCATCAAGAACAATCGGGATAAGAAAACAACCGAAATTTAAAGTGGGAGATAAAGTGCGAATAAGTAATACTAAGCAAGTATTTGAAAAAGGATACACACCTAACTGGTCGACTGAGGTATTCACTATAACACGAGTAGCTCTAACCAATCCACCAACTTACCATTTGAAAGATTACCAAAATCAGCCAATTTCTGGAGGCTTCTACGAGCAGGAACTGCAGAAAACCAAGCATCCTGATACTTATCTTGTTGAAAAAATTCTTCGTCGACGAGGAAATCAAATATTCGTCAAGTGGTTGGGCTTTGAGAATACCCATAACAGTTGGATTGATAATAACAAAGAATAAAAGTGATATGTACTTTAAAAAATTATTAAAATTCAGAAGTTGTAAAAAAATTTGTATAAAACTTGTTGTGGTCTTTTAATGTTATCAATTATGTGTGCAAATGAAATTTTTTTACAATACATGGTAATGTTATATCTTACATAAGATTCATTGAGATAAATAAAAACTCTAAACATGTAATAGATTGTATCATTTATTTTTTTTCACGTTAAACTAGTTTCACAAAAACAACTTTTTTTTTCTTGTATTTGTATAATTAAACATTTATTGGTTAAAAAATTCAACACTATCACCATTGTAGCGAACTGACAGCTTCTTTCTATCAATAGATTCCAACAAACTATTAAATGATAGTTCGTTACTCACAAGATACTCAGATACTTGATGAGGTAAAAATATTTGGAAGTGATCGTCTAGTTCAGCGATAGCTTTCGTGCCGAATTTAGTGTTAGCTTTTCTCAGCTTCGACACTACATGACTTTGCCCCTTGACCATTTCGTTGATCGTCTTTGTTGGAAGGAATCTTCCACAGGCCAGCCGATTAAGTGCTGCTAAATCAGCCATCTGAAACATAAGAAAATTATATGAGTTTTATAGATAGTAAAAAAAAAATATATGAATAAGAAAACACGTTACAAACCTTTATTTCTGAGCTTTGCTGTTCCAAACAGATCTGCTTATCTCTGTAGAAATTTTTCAATTCCAAACCTGTTCTTTTGAGAGCTTGTTGTTGTTGTCCTGAGCTGCTTGCGTTGGATGATGAAGCGGTCGATACTTTTATCTGCTCACTACAGCTCTGACTTAGCTCTGCTGGTTGATGCTGCCGATGATATAGGGACTCTCCCACTACTGGAGAAATATCCCCCTCTACATTGGCTGCTTTTTCATTGGCTGCTGGTCTGCTATGATTTTCTACACACTCTCCAGTTCTTTGTTCTTCTATTATTTTAATCCTATAATGGCCCCAAGGCAGCGTATCTGTAGTGTTTGATAAAACATATCGTTTATCATCTCGGGAACTAAGAGCAATTTTATTTTGCCTCTCAGTGTAGAGCTTATGATGACGTGATCTTATATTAATTTGCTCTCGATTAATGTTTATAATTTGGTCACGTAGGCACTCAGTATAGTCGTTGAAATCGATAGTTGCTTTTACGACGTTACTCTTAACACCCTTTGCTTTTTTAATCACATTTTCATTTTCAAGAAGAATACTATACATCTTACTTCTGAGCCCAACAAATTTTAATATAATATTTCCATTGCACTCATCTTTCATGAGCCCAACAATTTTTTTATTTTTTAACGGCATCGTAAATTTATTATTTTCTGGATAATCTGATGTGTCAAATTCATTAATATCCAATTTCATCATTTTATAAATATCATGGTTTGTTACCTCATATATCAGATTGTCTGTATCAGTGTATAAGAGTTTACAATCATTTTTGAGTTTGGAGAGCATTTAATCGTAGTGAAAACGATACACAAGTGTCTTCGATAAATGTAAGACACTAAGCCCAATGTATATTGGCTTTTACATCGTCACTTCTGCACGTTGTAGCTGTATGGCTACAAAATTCTCATCAAAAATATCACAGCTGTGAAAATTTTGCTTTGCAATGTACGATGCCGCACCATAGCGTCCATCCCAATGGTTGAGAAGTTTGACATTGATGCGCTTTCTCTCATTTTCCATCGTTTTTCCAAAAATAGCATTATTGAATAGTTTGAAAAGCATTTTTTCAAACTCATTCTTAGCCTTTTTTCTCTCAATGCTAATGAGATCAATATATTCTTTAAGCCATGCACTTTGCCAGAATTTTAAGGCTCGATATATTTTTGTCAGTCGTAATCCATGATTTGTGGCTTGCTTGAGGGCTTCATAATGAAGTACATATTTATGCTTGTTACTTAATGTTGTCATTAATTTAGGCTGCTTCGAACCTGGTGCTAAAGTGTGTTCGGAACAAAATGGCAAATCTTTATGAGAATCGTGGAGCTCCTCTGGATACTTCAAATCCGCTTCTAAAATATATCCGTAAGCACTTTCATTTCCAATATTATAAAAATCATGAGGCTGTTGCTCAACATTTTCGACCCACTGAAATCCACCATAAGGAAGTTTTTTAGTCATTGCCCAACCATACAAATTATTTACGTCAAAATATGCTATATATCTTTCAGTTTCATCTTTTTTATAATTTTCCATATAGTGATTATTAGCTTCTGCATATCTGTTACAGCACTGGCTTATTCCACCTCGTATGCCTTTTTCAATGAACATAAACATATCTATATCAGTAATGAGTTCTAGTGATATCTGAAAAAAATTCTCAATTAATAACTAAAGCACAATCGACATTATATTCTTATCTATAATACTTACTTTCGTTTTTTTCAACATGGCATCCCAAGTGAAGCCTGGAGTAGTGAAATAGTGAGCAGGATCTAATTTATAAACCTTGAGGCAATTATTTCTAAAGTTTTCAAATACTTCTGTTAACAGAAGTACATCAGTTTTGAGGTAAAGATCTGAACATTGTCCAAGAGTTATAATATCAAAAGTTTTCCATACTGTTTCAGCATGTATATAATCTTCACTACTTATATGTGCATTATATAATTTACTATAAAAATCATCTTTAGATGGGAGCCCGATTTCTTCAAGTTTTTCGAATGATGCTACATAATCGTATGGAAATACACCCTTCCTCTTCAGCATATTGATTTGCTCGAAAGAGTATTCATCATCTTGACTGAAAACCTTTTCTAGAGTATCATACTGCTCTTAGTAAGATCCCAACTTATCAAGCGACGACGGCAAAAATCTATACGAGTCAATGAAGCGTAAGTTTATGCGTGTCCCTTTGACGTACTTCGTAAAAGAAATGTATTTTTCTTTAGTTTGAGGGATAACTTGTACTCTTTCGGGAAATCAAGTTACAAGTTCTTGTATAAATAAGTGGGCATCATAATTGCTGAGATTATGGAAAACTATTGGTACTGCTCGCGAGTCCTGATACTTGAGATTACATACATTGTGAGCTGGGCCTCGATATCTGAGTAAAAAAAAGCGAATTTTAGTTTAAAGGGAAAAATTTTCTCAATTACAAACTCATAAATATAATACTTACTCTCCAGTAAAATAGCAATGATCGTAAACTTTTTCATCATTTTTAATAGACTTCTCACATATGTGACATAAATCAGCATTAAAAAAATCAAAGTCCTCTTCTTCAGTTAATGATCTCATTGGCACTGGATTATTGTACATTCTATGTAAATCTAAGGCAATATCTTGGATTTCTTTCACAAACCAGGTAGCTGGATTCTCACTGCTTTCAGTTCTTTTTCTGTAGAAAATGTATCGTGATTTCGCGTTATCAAAACTGCACTTTACATAATATCCAACACTTAATGCTTCATGGTGTTGTATTGCTCGCTCACTATTATGCACAGGTTTTAACAAACACCCAAAGTTTTCGTATATTATAAATGGTACACGATTTTTATTTATGTGATTTTCAAATTTTAAAATTTTATCATCATACTTCGGCAAGCTTATTTTACACTTATTCACTTTAACGCACTCCGCCGTATGTGTTTTTAACATTTCATCAGTTGTAAAGTAGTGAAGACAGCGGTCGCAAATATATATTTTATGTTGATGTTTTGTTAAAGAACTTCTAACCAACCTAGATAAGTCTTTAATATATACGTAGTGGTATTTTATGTCATTATCAGCACTATTATCACCATCTTGGATTCCTTCTAAATATTTTTCTCTATCTTCTTCTACCTTATCTTCGTCCATTGCCTCTGCATTAAAAAAACCTTCTCTATCTTCTTCTACCTCATCTTCATCCATTGCCTCAGCATCAACGAAATCATCACGTTCTCCGTCAATATTTTTTTGTTTCTTTGATTTTCCCTCACTATACGTGTCAATATAATAATTTTGTATAAGCAGCAAATTAATATGTTTATCCTTTTTTTCTGCTGTCAAGTGAAGGAGTAAAGTTTTATAACTATTTGTACTTTTCTCCAAAAAATACACGTTAATAGACACATTATTCTGTTTTTCAAATTTTGTAACTTGCTTGGGCTGCACTGGAAAGGTGTCCCCCTCGAAACTCTAACTGTTTTCGTATTGAGTATAATTTGACACTCGTTGTGCATTTTTATTCACTGGATGTAAAGCTGACATAATGGCCCATTTGAAGCATTGCTGATCTGCGTTCTGTACATTCACGTAAGCTTTTTTTTTCTCGATAGTAGTAGGGAGTTCTATGTAAGAACTACCACTCATTGCATTGTACTTATTTACATTTACTACTAAATTTAAAATTGAGCGTAAAGTCCATCCAGAATCGCGCTCCTAAAACTCTTCTGTATCTGTAAAAATAGGCTTCTGGACATTCGTTTTAAACCATTCATGTAGGTCAGTCGTATCAAAAATGGAATCAGATTTAGTATTAAAATATTTAACTTCAACAGTCTCTGTATCATTTTTTACTGTCAAAAACTCTGCTGTTAATACTGTATTAATTTTTAAAGCATTTTGCTCGTCGTGAATTTCTCGCACTTTTAAAATGAATATTTTTTCCGCAGACTTAAGAAATTTTATTACATCTAAATGCCTACTATTTGTTATAACAGCCGTTCTTATGCGATTTTTAAAAGCACTATTAAGATCTTTCCATGTCACAAAATTATAATCATCTTGATTGTCTAATTTTTCATCGAGCCCTGACCCTTGCACTTCTAGAATTTTATAAAATGCTGCTAAAAACGTTGATAAAAGACACTTAATATTCAACAACTTATTTTCCACTGGCGATGACAAATTTACAGACAGCTTATAGTTGGAAATACTTTTAAGCACTATTTCACTATTATCAATAAAATCTCGTATCTCGGTCATATTATCACTATGCAGCAAGCGTTGATATTCTATTCGCGCTATTTCACAGAAAATCACGTAACGCTCCACGGCGTTGGCGTTAGCAAACTCGCGGAGTTGCTCCATTATACTTACAGCTCGCGTTAACGTACTCAAATGAATGACAAGCAGCTTGAACTTTTCTTTTATACTGATTTACCTCTGCGAAAGCGATACGAGTGATAACTAGCGGTGACTAGCAGTTGTATATAAAGAGATGACACATCGATAGAGGGGTTAGTTAACTAATAATCGTCACAACGTTAAGATGACGAAGTACGTGGTTGATGTTTAAGGCTTTAAAACCATGCACAACGAATTTCTTTTTAAAGAGGTCGCTATTATACCTCTACAAGAAAATGCTACACCGTCAGTTTTTGTCTTTAAGCCCCCATATTCTTGGGCACAGCTCTTACCTAAGAACAAATGTGAAAATCGATGGTTGGAGTTTAATTACCACGGTCTTCGTTGGAGCTCAGGAGAAGTTCCCTACGAGGATCTAGCTACAACCTTTCGAGCCATTATTAAAGAAGATGATGTTATTTACGTAAAAGGTCTTGAAAAAATCGAATAGTTGCGCCGTGTGCTATTTAATAGGTACATTACTTATAGTATGATTATACGCTTTACTAAATATTTGCATAATATAATTATTTTTATAGGTACATTTATGATATTAAGCAATGTCCAGCTTTAAAAAAAATTAGTATGGATGATATCAAATGCATGAATCACCAATTTAATTCAGCTCATTGTGCTGTGAAAAATGCTACAGCTTTAAAAAAATAAATTTTTAAAGAGCAGCAACGACAAAACGATATTTTTTAATCAATGTACACCGGATACACAATACTTATGCAATAAATTAGTTCTTCATAAATCTATATCGATTTTTTTCATTCACGCCTCCTTATTACTGCGCCGATTAAAATTACTTTATCGTATTAACTGACTCTATTCGTTGGCGAGGTACTGCGGTGAAGAGGAGTAAGCCAAGCAATGTTGGGATACGCTTTCGGTTATGAAATGTTATACATGTTCTCTGGCAGCACGCATCACTCGATACGCCCGCTCTTGAGAAAAAAATATGATACTGGTACATTATACGCCTAAATAAGAAGCGAAGAGTTATCGGCCACGGCTTACACATACGTGTATCCTAGCATGACTCGTTGCACCCGCTCCTGCTAAGAAAAAAATATTACACTGGTACATTATACGCCTATAAATAAGAAGCGAAAAGTCATCGGCCACGGCTAACACATCCGTATAGATAAGAAATAATAGCTCCATTACTTGGCAAGGTACTGCGTTGAGTAAGCCAACGTTGGTTGCAGCTGAACGGGATACGCGATCCGCTACATCCACTGGTAAGAAATACACGTTCATGCTTGATCATCTTCCTCTCGCGCTGTACGTTGGGCTTGTCACACCTACACCTTTCGGACCTATCCTGATGACGTTGGAGCTTGATTCGCGGTCGGAAAGGAAGGGAGCTGTCAGTACCATCCGACATCACAGCATCCGGAAGAGGCCCCCTTCCCCTGACGTTACCATCCGAGTAGTCCGCACCACCCACCGCCCCTACCGCCCGTGCCCCTCCTCCCACCGCCCGATCAGCCTCTCCCCCACCACCGCCTCTCCTCTACCGCCCGATCAGCCTCTCCCTCCACCACCGCCTCTTCTCCACCCACAGCTATAGCTAGAGCCTCTCCCCCACCACTATCTCAGGGGGAAGCTGGGGGGGGTACCAGAACCGCCATGGTTTACCTACTGTAACACAACATAATAAAGTGTAAGAAACGTCCGAAATCCATGAGACTGTTACAGTTCCTTACATTTTCTTACATTTTCTTGCGGGTTACGGCATATTATTACACATTTTCACTTTTTCTAACATTTTGTTACGTATTAAAATTTTTGCTGGGGTTCCAATGCAGTTTCTTACAATTGCGATTGCGATTTATGGATGATTGAGCGTATTAGCAGCAACTAACCCGAGAGACGATTGGCATGTCCGAGTAGCGAGTGTAAGTATAATATATGTAGTTAGTGGCGCCATCTAACCGCTAAAGTCGACCATGATCGCCATTATAAGCTTGATTTTTCACGAAACCGACGATTATCCGCTTAGGTAACTGGCCCAAAATAATATTATCTAAAGTTTCGCCATGAATACCACTATGCATTGTCACAGCTTTCACTTGGACACGCGTGAGCGGATATTTTTCTGTACTCTTTGACAGAGCTTTGGTATGGGCTAATAAAACAGATGGGCTTATTTTAATGCGTCTCACTAAAAGATTTTCTTCTTCGGTACGAACGGAAACCAAGTTGGAAATGTCTATGAGACAAAATGCATCGTGAGATCTTACTAATCGCATTCTCACCTCGACGCCACTGATGAGTAATTTTTTCTGATTGCATTCATCGCAATAAAGATAACCAATCAGATCAATCGATTTCTTTGCTAGTAGTAGTGTACGTCGCTTGACGAGACCCGCGTTGGCATCCAACACATCGTCCATCTTTGTCGCCATATCGTCGCACCATAATGCACTCGTTAAATGGGATGATTTTGCCGCAGGACCGTAATTCAATAAAGTTTTCAAATACGCTCTGTCAGCGTACGCGTTGTTAGGAGGCGATACAGGCTTCTGATTGAAAAACTCATCGACTTGATTGAACAACGAATGCATAAAATTATTGATTGGTCCCGTCTTTGAGATTTTAGATGCTACGTCAGTATTTAATTCTTCATCTTCATTGACGGCCAACTTGACACGAAGACTGAGCATCGTGTGTGCGAGATCGATGTATTCATCACCATTACCTGGTACGACAAATTCGATTGGTGAATCGTCCGTGAGCGATGATATCGGCTTGTATTGAATCCAGTGCGATCCCTCGATAGTTGTTTGAGTCGGTGGAGTATCAAACAACAGAAGCTCAGACTTTAAGCACTCACATGAGTGACTGTGTAAAAAAGCCATTTTTAAAAAATTTAATTTTCAAAAATATCTCTTGCAGTTCTCTGTCCCTTCTTCTTGTTTCTTTTTATTGTTCTCTTTTTCTTCTTTATCTTGCTTACGCGCTTACTTAGTTTTTTTCTTTTTACTCTTACGCCGACCACGCTTTGACTGCATAGTTCTACGAAGCAATTGCAACTGAAATGGTTCGTCGAATCGGCCAAGTTTATATTGAACCTTTCATAAGCTTGTCCAATTTTTCCTCGGCTTTTCTCTTCAGCGCATTACCAGACTTCATCACATGATTGCGGAATCTTTCTTTAAAAGGTATATTTTTAGCGGTGACGTCAGACATAATGTTCATACCTGCACGAGCAGCTTCTTTGCCAACAGCTTTGGCACCTCGTTTAATGAGTGGTAAAACTCGTCAAAATACTCTAACAAGAAACGATCCGATACCTCCATGCCCTCGTTGATAGGGAGAACCAACGTAAATGCGCCCAACACCTCCTCCACTGTTTCCATAAATTGTGGTCAGACTTCCACCACCACCACCACTTAGTGCAATAAAGTAATCCTCGTAGGGATCCATAATTTTAAATCTATTCGTTTAAAGTGAAGCGTTACCATCAGCGTCCAAAATTCAAATGGTATGGGGGCACCAATCGGGTCCCTTATATCGATTTCGATGTTGTAAAAGCAGTTAAACAATAATAGTATATACATAGGTGGTGAGAAAATTTCATTTTTGACACATCCGTACGCGTAACCTTGAAGGTCCAACGACACCGACCGCCACAAACGCGATTAAACGTCTCCTACAATGTGTAGTTTACAGATGTCGCTGTAAATCATGAGCATTGACGGTAAACGTTGGCGAGATTTGCTGGATGAATGGATCGAATTTCATTATTTTCCAAGAAAAGACTCGTTGCACTTTCAAAGCCCAAGATTATACGTAATTTTTCGGACAATATTAAATAGCGATTCATGTATTCACTGCGCGTTGTTTTCGAACAGACTAACTTAGCCACTATGTAACCACCCCTTTCTAAACTAAAAACCACGTGATTTCGTGTGGTATCAAAAATATTGATTTCTTGTATCATTTCTTCGATATTTGTGTATAGACCCCCACCTGAAAAAGAAAGACGGAATTCCACGTGTGATTACTTCTGTAATATCTTCAGGAATGCCATGTGGCTTTACATATGGTTTTACGTATGGCATTACATACGGTTTTAGCTTGGTTATGCCATATGTGATTCCATTTGAAAAAACACATAGAATTACAAATTTGAAGAAGGTAAAAAATTTTGTCATCTAGAAATAACTGCAGAATACTGCGATGCGTCATTTACTGTAAACAATTAATGTTACTATCAGGATGTTGACTTCAAAACAAGGGAATTCAAGTTATATTTCAGGAATAAAAAAAAAAATTGAAAAATTAAATTTTTTTATATGGAAGTAAAATCAGCTGAACCCCCTTGTTATCAAGTTATCATCCCGATGGTAAGACAAATTGCTAACGGCAAATAACTTATTATGGTATTTTGCAGTTATTTCTAGATGATAGAAATTTTTTCTTTTTCCAGTAAGTAATTCCATTTGTTTTTCCGTATAAAATTACATATGGCATTACCAAGCTAAAACCCTTTATGTAATGCCATATATAAAACCATGTGTAATGCCAAATGGCTTTCCTGAAAGTATTACAGAAGTAATTCTATATAGAATTCCGACATTTTTTTCAGGTGGGCCGGGTCGTATGGCATGTACAGAAACGAACCCTGAACACTCCCTTAAAGGAAATAGAACGAAGTAAGAGAAACAGGAGTCCATCGGACAGCCCTGAGAAACGCCAGCAGGCTATGCCTCCAAAGAAAAAGAAAACAGGCAGTGGCAAACAAGAAGAAATTCTTCCGAAGGAAAAAACAAGCCAGAATAAAAAAGAGGATGCGACAACAACAGTAGTAGTGAAGATGGCCAAAGGGCAGACCTTTGCAAAGGTTCTAAGGACGATGAAGGCAAACTTTGACCCTGATAAGGCTAATGTGGCAGTCCAAAGTGTTGTCACTACTAGAAAAGGAGACATACTTATTAAGGCCAAAGGTGTAGAGAATGCTACTGCATTCTCACAGCAAATTGAAAAGTCGGTAGCCGGGCAGGGTACTGTCCAAATTAGCAACAAAAAAGTGACATTAGAGGTCCGAGACCTGGATGCCATTGTAGAGGAAGATAAGGTCAAAGAGGCTTTTGCTAGAACTTTTGGACATCAGAGCCAGGAGCCAGGAGTAGCTCTCTTAAAGCCAAATGCCAGGGGACCGAGGCTGACGTTGATAAAGGTGGACGGAGCAACTGCCAGACAAGTAGAAAAGGAAGGCAGGTTACGAGTTGGTTTTATAAGCTGCCGAATTCGAAGAAGAATTGAAGTAACAAGATGTTACAAATGCCTGGGATATGGTTACGTCTCAGGCAAGTGTAAAGAAGATAACAGATCCAAGCTTTGCTTCCGCTGTGGAAGCTCAAACCACCGGTAGAAAGAGTGTCCAGGCCCAGCACGGTGCTTCCTTTGCCCAACAACGGACAACAAGCACGAAGCAGGCAGCGGAAGCTGCCCTTTATTCAGAAGAGCCTTGAAAGAGGCCAGGGGCAAGGCTCAAGCAGGATTAAAATAAGGCAAAAAGGCCTTAAGTTGAAAGACAGGCTTATGTGGACCCACGCTGCGCTGGGTACATTTTACCTATCAGCAAGGGAAAGCATAAGGCTTATAGTGGTTCTGGCTGAGTAGGCGGCCTACTATGAAGCGCTAGACAAGGTGCTGGTCCTCAGGGACCCCGAGTCCTTTTCAGGACTCGAGAGCATCAGCACCTCTAGCAAATGGTGGCGAGTTAGCTCGTTAATGCTGTGAGATGCGATGGTCTCTCTGGTGGCTCTACCCTGAAGTAATGCTAACGCGGTTCTGGGGTGGATCAAAAGCCACGCAGCATGGGGAGGGTTTTAGTGGGTATGGGTGGTCTAATAAAAAAAATCCACCGAGTCCCACACTACTGCTGTCCCTGCGGTGTGCTTCAATGCATTTTCCCTCCCTCCACAAAAAAAAAAAAAAAAAAAAAAAAAAAAAAACTCCTACTACTACTACTACTACTACTACTACTACTACTACTACTACTACTACTACTACTACTACTACTACTACTACTACTACTACTACTACTACTACTACTACTACTACTACTACTACTACTACTCCCGGGTGGGGTTTTCGCTAGTTTCTCCATACCGAGCGCTTCCCCGGGTGTCGGATAGGGGCATCCTCTTAAAATAAGAGGTGACGATGGGCAGCTGGGGTGGCTCTCTGTGGTGGTGGTTGGGGGCGTGGATCGGGGGGCGTGTGTGGCGTTGGCGTCTGTATCTGCGGCGATGTAGACGGGAGACTAGCGCCCCATGCCTCTATCGGTGTGGATGCATATGCCGGCTCTGCTTGTGCTCCTTGTTCTTCGCTTTTTTCTGCTTTCGTGGGTGGCACTCCATTGCTTGATGCGGGCCAACAAAAACTAGCACCCGTCGTGTATAGAAGTAAGCGGCGGTTAAAACATTCTTCTCAGATACATGCATCACACAGTCTCACTAAACAAACACAGGGACACTTACGAATTATTCTGGGTTGCGTGTGGCGGGTCCTTTTTCGGGCTTGCGTTGGGGACCCGGTGACGGGTGAAGCCGGATGATGAGGCCCGGGTAAGTCTGGGTAACCACATCTGATATGGCTGTACGCCTAATGAACAAAAAAGACGTGGTGGGCCGACTCATCTAGGCTTACCACCACTGAGGAGGCTATATGGCGGCACCTTAGTGCCTTACGCCAGCCCGTTTTGTTGGGTTGTCTGCGCGGTCTCGGGACTGTACACCTGCCGCTCGTCTCGCTGGGATGACCGTTGTATACCAACAAATACATACATTACACACAAACACTATTCTTACACTTGTTACTCAACGCCAGGGCAGTCTCCGTGGGTGGGACTGAGGGAGAGTGGCGACTCCCGGCCGGCCCGAGCAAGTAGCGGTCTTCTCTGGTGACAGAGAGGGCTGCTGCCCTGGTTTTAACACTTTCCAAATACTTATTTCTAGAAAAAAAGGTAGTGCTCGCCTTCGCGGGTCAGTACGATATTAATAAAGATGCCAATATGGAAAACGTCAATGCAAAACCTGTACCTCAGGCGGTAACCTCTCTGAGGGAATCCGCCGGCAGTTCCAATCCAGTGAAAGCCCGGGTGACTGACGCAGGCCTCACAAATTCTGGGGGGGGGGGCACAAAGACGTGTCTCATGGCCAACAGGGACTGCTAAATGTTCCATGGCCTTTTCTTACAGACAAAGGACGACGAGGAAGCCTGTCGAGTATAGGCACTAACGACACCGAGGTTAGCAACGTGTCGGTATTTAACCACCAGACCCAGGAAGAGCTTGCCTGTTTAGAAGAAAGTATCACTAGGCTCGGAGAAAAGCGACTGCAAGTTGCTGATAAAGTCCAATCAGCAACGAATGACATTATAGAGACGCTACAAATGATTAACGAAAAGTACGGCAACACAGCGAACGGTGTTAAAAATGGACTCAAAGCAGCGCTTAAGCATCTTCAAGAGGCAGAGGTGCTAAGAAAAGGCTGTCTTACTGAAGAAGATTTGTATACCAACGCTTGGAAGTCGTCATTTGAATCCCTGCAGTGGAGGGAAAAAAGGCGAGATAATTTCCGACGGCATGTACAGAAACGAACCCTGAACACCGCCTTAAAGGAAATAGAACGAAGTAAGAGAAGCCGGAGCCTATCGGACAGCCCTGAGAAACACCAGCAGACTATGTCTTCAAAAAAAAAGAAAACAGGCAGTGGCTAACAAGAAGAAATTTCACTGAATGACAAAACAAGCCGGAAGAAAAAAGTGGACGCCACAACAACAGTAGTAGTGAAGATGGCTGAAGGACAGACCTTTGCAACGGTTCTGAAGACTATGAAGGCGAACTTTGATCCCGATAAGGCTAAAGTGGCAGTCCAAAGTGTTGTCACTACAAAAAAAGGAGACATACTTATTAAGGCCAAAGGTGTAGAGAATGCTACTGCATTCTCACAGCAAATTAAATAGTCGGTAGCCGCAAAGGATACTGTCAAAATGAGTGACAGAAAAGTGACATTAGAGGTCCGAGACTTGGATGCCATTGTAGAGGAAGATGAGGTCAAAGAGGCTTTCGCTAGGACTTTTGGACATCAGAGCCAGGAGCCAGAAGTAGCTCTCTTAAAGCCAAATGCCAGGGGACAGAGGCTGGCTTTAATAAAGGTGGACGAAGCATCTGCCGGACAAGTAGAAAAGGACGGCAGGTTACGAGTTGGCTTTGTAAGCTGCCGAATTCGAAGAAGAATTGAAGTAACAAGATGTTACAAATGCCTGGGATTTGGACACGTCTCAGGCATTTGTGAGAACAAAAACAGATCCAAGCTTTGCTTCCGGCGTGGAAGCTCAAACCACTGGAAGAAAGAGTGTCCAGGCCCAGCACGGGGCTTTCTTTGCCCAACAACAGACAACAAGCACGAAACAGGCAGCGGGAGCTGCCCTTTATTTAGAAGAGCCCTGAAAGAGGCCAGGGATAAGGCCCAAGCAGGATCAAAATAAGGCAAAAAGGCCTTGAGTTGAAAGACAGGCTTATGTGGACCCATGCTGCGCTGGGTACTTTTTACCTATCAGCAAGGGAAAGCATTAAGCTTATAGTGGTGCTGGCTAAGTAGGCGGCCTACTATGGAGCGCTAGACAAGGTGCTGGTCCTCAGGGACTTCGAGTCCTTTTCAGGACTCGAGAGCATCAGCACCTCTAGCAAATGGTGGCGAGTTAGCTCGTTAATGCTGTGAGACGCGATGGTCTCCCTGGTGGCTCCACCCTGAAGTAATGCTAACGCGGTTCCGGGGTGGATCAAAAGCCACGCGGCATGGGGGGGGTTTAGTGGGTATGGGTGGTTCAATTAAAAAAAACACCGAGTCCCACACTACCGCTATCCCTGTGGTGTGCCTCAATGCATTTCCCCTCCCTCCACAAAAAAAAAAAAAAAAAAAAAAAAAAACTACTACTACTACTACTACAATCTTTTTTTTTGCTTGCTTCTTCCGTATCTGAATGTTTTTTATTATCACCACTAATATCTTCGTATATCGGTCGATTTAAACCACTAGTCGATGGTTGTGGATTTTCTCTGCAAGTAAAAATGTAAAAATTATACCTGATCAATTAATATAGTAATACAGTCTGCTTACCACCCATTGTGGGCGGTGTACATTCCGTGATTATATCAACATTAAAAAGTACTCCGTCCCCAAGTGTATCATCATGCATTTGCCTTATCACTAGGTATAACTTAATTTTTAATGACTGAAAGTTAACAAAAACAATAATTTCAAGGTATACTTACGGTAAGAGCGCACGATATTTTTTTCTAATGGATGATTACGATCGACAAATTTTTGAACAGCTTTTACAACAGTTTCGTGAACGACTGTATTATTAAAAAAATCACGTTTCAACATGTCACTCACGGTTGTTATTCGACAATGTAAGACAAGAAAATACAATTTTTTAAGTAATGTATTGCTCGATAATGATTAAAAATTACTACTCCAGGCGTTACCACACATAGTACGAATGTGTGGTTCACGAACGAGTGCAACGCGTAGCAAACATCTAAGCACGCTTATCAAATGAGCTTTTGTAATAGGATCCATTGGTAATGTTGAAACGATACTGAGGGCTGAGCGTCTTTCTCCTGCTTTTAATATAATATTTTTGCAAGAAATTGTGATTGGTCGACTTTTTCCCCCGTGAGTAGTTGCTTTACTTTAAGGAATGTGCTGACTCTTGTATATAATAAATCAATTACTTCGTTTTTAAAATTATAAAATAAAAGTTATCCCATATCTAATAATAATCAGTCGCCTCCTTATTTTTTTAGGAATGCGCTGATTATTTCGTATAGAGTATCCATCACCTTGATTTCTCAAGAATTTGAGAAGAACAGTTATAAAACAATCGTTAATTTATATTACATAGTGGATATTCGACGTCTCACTTTCAGGAATGTGCTGACTTTGGTTCATAGAGTATCGATGTGCTATGTCAACGCGTGGCTCGCTAAAAAACGATCTCATTACTCGCGCAATCTACCTCTGATCTCATATGTATGTATGATTATTTTCATACCTAGCGTTTTTACTCATGTCTGTAATGGGAGGGAGGGGTGTAAGGTAGGAAGATTCTGCAACATTGTGTAAAAAATGATTTACAGATTTACGAACTTAGAGAAAAAGAAGTCAGTTACTAAAATGCTTCCAACTGAGTCGACGGACCTCTTTGAAGGTGCAACTGTGAGTGATGCTAACGATCAGGTGGCAATTTAAGAAGCGCATATACCACCATCTGTACGGGAGTTTTTCCGTTTGCAGCATTTACAACGATTACGGCAATACTCGTTTACCAGACCATCAGCGGTTAATGTGTTGATGGAAGTGATTGTGTACGAGAATCAATATCGATATTACCAGGGGTACGTTGTTTCATTCCCCGATTTACAAGCAATGTGGCCGCGAGAAATATTATATGATGATCTAACGTGGTACACTTACAACTATGCCGTGGAAGTACCCCGGAATGACCCTTATTTAATATTTGCGTATTTTGAAGAAAACCGGTGGACGAGCATATACGCGTCGAGATTGGTATATTACGAGAACATTGCAGGTAATAGACTAGAGCTGTAGCATCAATAAAGGAAGTGAAGTGTTATGTAAATTTTTAATGTACATTGGTTATTACTATATGTTGTGATACTTAATATATAATATACGTGATAAAATAAAAACTGTAAAATTATTCTTGTAATCGACAATGTTTGTTAATAAATTGTATTTATACAAATTTCAAAATTTTTAAATAAAATTTAAAATACCTAGTGTGACTTCGTTCATTTTCACTAAATTAATACAAAGAGACAAATTGTAAGATCAATTTGCGCGCTTCGAAGCAATATACCTCGTATGTAATAGAAAACTTATTATATTACACATCATCGCTCTCCGCGTCTCCAGGATTTCATATATCTCTCTGTCTCTCTCTCTCTCTTTCTCTCTTTCCGCGACGTTTCGATTTCGCATGTTCTCCCTTCCACTCGACAGTTTTTCATATTCCCACCTCACAAATACTTACATGCAACACTTTGGTTTCGTCAAAGTAGACCCCTTATCCGAGTGGTGGGGGTTTGTTTTAACAGGCCGAAGTGTTTCATCAACTACTACTATATAGTCTAAGACTACGTCATAGTATGAATAAGAAATATGAGTACATGGGTCGTTCTACGAAAACCGGAATATTTAAAGAGCCAAAATGGAAAAACCCTTAAAATGGTATTCAAATTGTTACTATACTTTTTTGGTATTGTCCATGACTCTAAAAAGTTAAAAAATTTTGGACCCTGCTGGATCTGTACGGGAAAAATTTTCACAACAACTTATATTATTTTTTAAAAATAAGAGCGTTACAAGATTTTATTAAATCCTATTATAAAAAAGGTAACGGCGCTGTCAATGATAACTTAATTAGAAATTAATTAGAAATAAAATGTGATACGCTTATCACTTACAATAGTTGTTGATGGTGAAAAAGGTAAATCAAATAATTTCAGGTTTGATTTGAGTGCGTTTGTAATTAAGAACACAAGATAATTCGCGATGTTAAGTGACAAGTAGCGCCGCCCTAATGGAAGCTGATCCAATTCTACTACTAAGTATATAGTTCAAACTGTAGACGTGCTAATAGAGTCAAAACATGAATTAAGTATTTCATAAGTTTATTAAATTTATTTCATTATGTAGGTGAAGGACAAAATGTAGCAAATGCAAAACATCTTTTATTGTACCATAAAATTAAAAACGTCGTAAAAAAATGCGGTCTGTTTATGTTAGAAATCGAATAACTGGCTTGGAAAACCATATGAGCTGGAGATTAGAATAAGCCCTATAAGCTCGGAGAAAGAATTTTACAGTATTATTGTAGCTGTTCTTACCCTTCTGGTTCTGGAGAAAGCTGTAATTATATTGTAGGTGTCTTAGTACATTTTTAAGGTGTATAGGTTTTAAAATGTGAACAATATCTGACCCTAACGGACATTAATTTTTACATAAGAAATATCATACATTATAATCAAATTACTTTAAAACTGGTTGTCTTTCCGAAAATGTTTCCTCTGCCAACCATTGTTGAAGTAGTGACTTTTTTGGTCATGTTCTACGCCTTAATCTAATTATCTTTGAATATACTATTATTATTTGGTATAGTATTAAAAATAATTTCATTTACACTTAAACCATTATCACAGCCAGATACACTACAAGGAAAGCGCTCGGGCTTTTGCTTATTCATTTTAAGACGAAAAAAATTGGTGCTTTTGTTTACTACTGTTCGCCGCCAATACCGTTTGAACTACACACTTAGTAGTAGAATTGGTTCAACTTCTAACCATCAGGGTGGCACTACTTGTCGCTTAAGTTCTAGAAGCTTTGTAATGCTTGACGATTAATGTAATGCTTGAGAATTAAGACCTGCTTCTGTACGACACATTAAAGTAGAATACACAACGAAGGTAAGCGTTTGCTGTCCAATGACACGACGCAGAAAATGATGCATTGTAGACTTGATGGCAGCCTTTCATAGACCTCCGAAGTGTGGGGTTGAGGGAGGGTTGAAATGCCAACGAGTCCCAAGATTCAAAAACTTGGAGTCAAATGATTCTAAATCCTTAAAGGATCTTGATGATTTTTTAAATTCCGCTTTTGCTCCAATGAAGTTGGTGCCCTGATAGCTAAAAAGGTCAGTGCACTGAGAAAGATTTGGTGCAGCAAGTGTCCCTCCCCCTACAGCAGCTATACCAAATCACGATTAGTCTGCTGTCTCTGACTACTGGGATAGCAGGTATCCCAGTCGGAACAGCGTACGTACGAGCCCAAGTATAGTAGCGTTACCTATAGTGTGGTTCAACGTATGTACCATAGGTTAGGTGCACCGCATATACAAGTCTTGTGCAGCTCTCGTCTCAACTGGTATTGCTGACGCACTAAACTTCCGAACTAGCACTGTACTACCGGTGGTACGCTGACGGCGCCAAATCTTCCTCAGTGTACAGTGACTACGACATGATGAGAACCAATGAAAGACTGCTAAAAAGGCTGCTTAAGCGTACCCTTACCTCGCGTTTTAGACAACCGCACCATTACTGGGCCAGCTAGATCAACTTCAGTTTTAGAAAAGGGGAGGCTTGGCAGAACACGAGCGCTTAGCAACTCACCCATAAGCTGGGTTAAAGTTCGCACATTGTAACGACGGCATTGTATACAAAGATTTATCTCAACAACTTGTCTACCTCTGAGAATCCAAAATAATTGTCTCAAACTCATAAGTGTCAATTGTTTTCCCCCATGTAAAGTTAGTCGATGGTAAAAATCGATAAGAAAAAAAGTAATATTATCTTTATCGAAAAAAATAAAAAATGTTTGACGTCATATCCAAGTAATGAGTTACTCAACCTACCTCCTACCCTGATTAAGTCGTTCATCACAAGGGGTGTTAGGGATCTTAATCTACTCGAGAGAAGTAAAGGCAGCTATTTCTCTAGAGGTAGCTCTAGATTCTTTTTAAGAATGATAAACTCAGTTCTAAAGCAGCTTTGTTGGTGTAAATAAATCAAAAGTAAAAGGGTATTCCTTAATTCACCTATTCTTAAGTTTAAATTTCGAGAAAAGGTACTATCTACGTTTATGAAAGGTAAACTAGCCTGTAGAGGGGGTCTCGTGTAACCTGTCACAAGGCAATTGTCCAGATCGAGGAGTTGGCTGGTCTTGCCAATAATTTTATGATAGTATAGATAAAAAGATCTAAGGCAGTAGGCCGTCACTCTCACAAGACGCTCCCAATTTGAACTATCTTAACTCAAATCCTTTAGGAATAACATCGCCGAACTTTCATTTGCCTCGTATGCGTACGTATTTACATGAACCTTAACCCAGTCCGTAATTTGACTATTGAGTAAACTGACTTCAAAAGCCGGGTGGACCAGACAAAGTTCATGAAGAAATTTGGATCCCTGGAACCAGATCTGCTTCTCGAGCAAGTGTGCATGCATAATCCCGCGAGAAGCCACATCCGCTGGATTTTGTTTCGACTAAACATAATGCCAGGTGGCGGTTAGAACTAAAGTGTGAATATCAGAACACCTGTTAGCAATAAAAACCGGCCAACGAGAGGATATGGACTTAAGCCAACACAGAACGTTCGTAGAGTCAGACCATAAGGGCAATGCTACGCTGTCAAGAACAGCTATGTCCTGGAAACGCTTCACAAGCTTGGGCAGTAATTGAGCAGCGCACAACTCTAGACGTGGTATACTTATTACCTTAATTGGTGCTACCTTTGTTTTAGCGATTTGCAAGGAGACGTATACCAAATCCTGTCTGACCACGCGGAGATACACGACTGCTGCGTATGTATTTTTTAACACACCAGCGTATCCATGAATCTCGATCGTTTCTTTCACAGAAGAGTAGAAATTCCAGCGAGGAATCTCGATTCGATTCAGTTTGTTTAGTTCGTCTAACCAGCTAACCAAAGTTTTTAGTACATTAGCCGGTAACGCTGTGTCCCAGGACATTTTTAAAATCCAAAGGGACTAAAAAAGGATCTTGGCGAAAATTACTGTGGGAGAGGCCATTTTCATTGGATCAAAAATCTTTTACGAGTTGCGCAAGTAACGAGCGTTTGGTCCATATAGTATTGCTTTCAATGGAAATCACGCGAAACTAAAAGCTATCAGTGCTGGGATTCCAACTTAACCCAAACACAGAAATATTTTCATCACCCTCCTTTAATGATTGGGATCGTTTGCGAGCAATTCCGTGGGCTAATGAGATAATATCGAGGAAGTGTTTGATGACCTCTTACAAAGTTGAAGGCCACCCTTTCTTAGTAACTCTAAGAGTTATTTGCATTTCAGCTGGGCTTCCTTCTCAGTGTGACCACGTGACAGGCAGTCGTCAACATAGAACTCCTCGTGAACTATCTTGGCGGATAAGAGAAGTAAGATTTTATGTTCTAGCGCTAATTATCAGAGTACTCGAGTGGCTAAAAACGGTGAACTAACTAAGCCATAAGAAACGGTCGTGAGTAAATAAACAGTGATAGGCAAAGATGCATTAGGTCTCCAGAGTATGGCTTGGTATCTTTGATCTTCATGTTGAACAAAGATTTGTATCAACATTTTCTCAATGTCAGGTAAAAAGACAAATCGATTGAAGACACCAGAGAATAATAATATCGAAAAGACTCGCAACCAAATTTTCACCAGTGTGTATGATCGAATTGAGAGATAAGCCTCCTATCTGTTTAGCTGAGCCATTGAACACTACTCTTAGTTTAATAGTAGTACTGATGTCTTTAAAAACGCCGTAATGAGGTAAGAAACAGAGAGCTTCATCACGATTATTTATTAGTCTCATGTGCTCGAGCTCTAAATACTCGCACATGAGTTGAGTATAAGCTTGATGAAGTTTATGGTTACTTAGGAATTTGTGTTTCAGGTGCTTGTACATAGCTACAGCACTTCGGTATGAATCTTTGTCTTTGTATGTTAATTTCAAGCGGATCACCTTTAAAAGGTAAGCGTGCAAGAAAACGGCCTGTACTACCTCATACTGTAATTCATCTTGATCGAGCTTATGTTTGGGGGAAGGAGGTTTCTCAACTTTCCAAAACCTTTGCACCAATTCTTCTAGCTAAATGAGTGAGTTCAGTATTCATTAACACAAGTAAATCTTGGACAGTGCTACTCGGCTTAATAGACGCGGGATCCGATAAGAGCTAACCTAATTTCGAGGAGGAAGCTATAGGTTGGTTAGCATCACCTTACCGTACCTTACTATTTATTATATATGCATGTACAGCGGCACCTAGTAAGATGTCGATTTTATCTAGGGAGAGAAAGTCCGGATCCGCTAAAGTCAACCCTTGAAACCTAGTTAAATCTAACAAACTGCAACCTGTAGGTGATTGATAAGAAGAAACTCTTGAAACAACCAGAGATTCAACTTCGCAACTGATGTAGATTCAAAGCGAGGTCGAATAGTCAGAACGACTGGAGACTTAAAAACAGTTGACACCAGTCCGCCAACACCAGAAAGAAAGATGCTAACATACCTATGCTCTAATTTCATAAGGTCAGCAACATACTTAGATATTAACGAGCTCTAAAAGCATTGATCTATCAAAGCACGCACAAAGAAATGTGACCCATCAGGACTCGAGGCATAAACCCTATTAGTGGTAAGCAAGACTTCGGAAGGCAGTCGCAGACTGCGACTAAAGGACTGCGTATTGATGTTGACCTGAGAAAAACTGTCAGGATTCTTTAAATCTACCTTTTCTACTCCCAGGAAGACTGGCCCGTCGACTGCAGCGCGCACGATTCAAGAGAAGACGGGAAAAAAAGGACATCGAGCCATGGCCGACTTCACTTCTGCAATTTCGTTCCGCGTGTCGTTAGAGGTTTTGCTTTCCACCGTAACGTTACTGTCCTGTAAAACCTAAATAAACTAACTGACAGAAAATCAACACCTGTTCTTCAAAGTTAACATTGGTCCTTAGAGCTGGATATCAAGCACAATAGGGTGCGGTTGAGTGTATGATTGTTTTCTTGTTCGATCAATCTGGCCGTGTAAGGCTGCCGCGGCCGCCAGAGGGTCCGCGGTCCAGCTCTTGCATTCTAGCCACGACAGCTGAGTGTCGCGTCACTGGCCGTGCATACCGTGACTCGTATCATCAGCTACTACGGCCGTCTTCTGACTATAGTCCAGCTCCAGCGACCTCGACGACGCCAAAAGCCGTGCTGCTACACAAACGGAAGCCAACACGCGCTTGCACTGGCGCTCGCGTTCGCGAAACGTTGCTATGGCATTGTTATGCCGTGGTCCAATAGTGTCGCTCCTGCGGTATCGCTCTCACGATATATGAACGACGCCATATTGCCCTGCCTCTAAAAAACCCCCTGATCGCGTATCACGGTTTTTTGTGCAGTCGCGCCTAACTTTAACCACTCGGGACTAACATCATGAAGGCTCTAACGTCCCTCCGTCCTGGTGCACTGAACAGTTCTACGATAACGCCAAGCGTTAAGTTAATAAATTATTAATTTCAAGGTCAAAACGATCATCAGCAGCCTCTGAGGCGCTCAGAACGCCCTCGCCGGGGTCCTGCAGCAGCTCACAAACTCCGTGCAAGCAGTGGAGGCCGACGAGTAGACCTCCGGCTTTGTCGACGTGAGGGTGAGACTCGAGCCCCTCGATGGTTATTGGGGTGATTTCACCGCCAACCACCTTTATCTATTGAGGACCATCCCTCCCGAGGAAGCCTCTAACCTTAATACGCTGTACGCTACAGCAGAGACAAGCTACATTTGCGCCAAAGCGCATATCTACAATACTAGAAAGGCGCTGGTTTCGCAAACGGGACGTACTTCCAGCCAAAACGGCCTCATGCAGCAACGCGAGTTAAAGCTTCCACCGAGAAGCATTTCCATCTTTTCTGGCCAAAGAGCGGATTGGGAGTCGTTCCGAGATCTTTTCCGCGCCCTCGTCCATGAAGATCATCAGCTCACGAATGTCTAGCGCCTAATACACCTTAAGACCCTCGTGCAGGGGGAAGCTAAGAAAGCCCTCGATACAGTGCGCGTAGCTCACGCCAACTACGTGACAGCCCGGGCAGCATTGGAGACCCGTTTTGAGCAGCGGCGCTTATTCATCTACGACCACATCACCGCCCTGCGCAACATCAAGCCGCTGCGTGACGAGTCCGCGGTAGGATTGCAGCTTCTCTTGGACACGCTAGAACGTCATCGAGAGCAGCTTCGAACACTAGGACGTGCCATGGATCATTGGGATGATTGGTTCGTCTCCTGCACCGTGTTAGCTATGGACCTGACAATCCGGTGTGATTGGGAAGATGAGACGGAAAAGCTGAAAGAGACGAGTCTGGCGGGCGAGAAAGATGTGGTGATGTTCTCTGCCTTGACAACATTCCTAAAGCGCCGGGGCCGCGCGCTCAGTTTCATCGAAACTTCACGGCCAAGTCGTCAGCCCAGCACGTCCAGCCTGTGACTGCCTGCATCAACAGTGGTCGGGTGTACGTCTAGCTCGTTCGCTTTCAGAGCTTTGAGCCCGGTGTTAAGGAGGAGCTGGTCGGCCGTGAACGTCTATGCTTCAATTGCTTCCGATCGAGGCATTCCGCAAGGGACTGCCCCTCCAAGTCCTCCTATCAGCACTGCAGGGCATCACATTACAGCCTGCTGCACGATTCCAGTCGTCGACGCCCATCCAATCCCTGCGACGACGCCCCACCGTCGAAGGAAGCTTGGTTAGATAACCAACATGCTCGCGACAGCAAGAATAAGGAGAGTTCGCAGGCCTGACTAGTCGTGCTACCTATGCCCCGAGTCCAGCTGATTGGGCCTCCCGGTCGGCCTGTCTTCACCCTAGATCTACTTGACGCGTGCTCAGAAGTCACCATTGTATCTACTGATCTCGCACGTAGGCTCCATACTCGTCTACAAGCCATCGACCTGCTCATCTCTGGTGTTGGAGGCAATCTTGCAGCTCGTTCCATGGCCAGAACTCACTTGGTCCTCCTCTATTAAAAAAACCGTGTGATATTACCACAAGGTAAAATACATGCTTTTACCATATTGTTTTTAGTCATTTATCATATGGTATTGTCTCAAATAATCATGTGGTTTTTAAAAATCATGTAGTTACTTGAAAAGTCATACAGTTTTTAAAAACCATGTAGTTATTTAAGAAAAAAACCATGTGGTAAATGATTAAAAACCATATGGTAAAACTACGTACTTTTACGATGTGATAAAATTACATGGTATTTTTCAATAGAGTCGTGCTGCCGGGCTGTGTAGCTACGCTCCCCTTTACCACGCTGTGTCTCAGCCAACATGGTAGCGTCTCACTGTCAGCGACTTTACGTCCATCCGTGGCTCTATTGTGGCAGATCCCCAGCCGCTGGCCGACCCTTCGTTTGACATTTCACGAAATCGACCGCCTCATCGGAGCCGACCTATATTCCCAACCAGTGCCTCATCCAGCGTGGCGATATGGTGAGCCAGCAGTCAGCTCTGACAATCTCCCCATGACATCGAATGTGAACGCAGCTTCGCGGACCACCGACACGCCCCGGATTGCCAGTACATAGTGCGCCTGCTACTCAAACGGGACGGGCCAAGGCTTCTTGGTAACAATCTCTCGAGCACACTTGCCGCCCATCGGGCGTTAGGTCGACGCCTCGAACGAGATTCCGATATGGCAACCAAATACCACCATTTCATGCAAGAATACATCTCTTTGGGGCACACAAGGCCTGTACCATCCTCTCAAATACGGTATTTGGCAATACAGCGATCAGGGCCTAAAACTGCGCGTCGTGTTCAACGCTTCAAAGCTGACGTCCAGTGACTGAAGTTTGAATGACGTCCTCCACACCGGACCGAAGCATCAGGCAGCATTGCCTAATGTGCATCTTCGTTGGCGTTGGTATCGTATTGCATTCTGGGTTGATGAACGGGACGTTGACCTGCAGCAAATCCTATGAAGTCGGCGCCTGCACACGTCGCCTACCCACTACTAATTGCTCACTGTCACGTATGGTGCAAATGGTACCTCATGCTCACCGTACTTATCCCTGCGGACCATACAGCGATCGTACGAGAATGAAAGTCATAACTGGCCGGTTCGTTATGTGGACGACAATCTCTCGGGTGCCAACGATATCGTGACGGTCCGACGCATTCGTGATCAGGTGATTGGCTTCCTGTGCACCAGTGGTTTTTCACTGCGAAAATGGGTGGCTAATATCGGCCGTCGAGAGCGGCCTTCCAAAATCTGTAGTGACAACAACGCAACCTATTTCCATGGTGCCGACGCCAAGTTGTGTGCTGCGTTGCAAGCCTCGGAATTCAACTGGGATCTCATCACTGAGGCTTTAGCACATGAGGTAATCGCCTGGTAATTCATCCCACCTCAGGCTCACCACTTCGGCGGCCTCCGAGAAGCCGCCATCAAGAGGCATCTTCGTCGTGTCATGGGCTCATGCAACCCTACCTACGAGGAGTTCTACACCGTGCTCGCCGGTTTTGAGATGGTCTTTAACAGCCAGCCACTGACGTCCTTATCCGGCGATATCGCCGATCTTCAGATTCTCAAGCCCGGATATTTCCTAATTAGTGCGCCGCTCAATGCTGTCATCCACGACCCGCCTCCAGACAAGCAGCTCGATGTGTTGACTCACTGAGACCTCGTACGCCCGGTACGCGCCAAATTCTGGGCCAGATGGAGCTGCGAGAGCCTAAATACTCTATAACAGCGACGCAAGTGGGCTATCGTCTGCCAAAACATCTCCGTTGGGGACCTTGTCATTATTCTGGACGCCACCCTCCTGCAAACAAGTGGGCGATGGCCACTCGGCCGTGTCACAAACGTCCACCCAGACCCGGATGGATTAGTGCGGACTGCCTCAATCAAGACGGTCGTTGGTCAGTACGACTGGCCAGTCACCAAGCTAGCCTTGTTATCGGTCGCCACCCCTCAGCCACCTTCATCAAAACCCTCCGCAGTACCGGAGAATCGACCGGGCTTGGCGGGTAACATCTGATTTTCGCTCCAGGAGCGAGGCGGGCGGCATGTTAACTCTCTCTCATGCACCGTCGAGGTGCTGGCACTGGCTCTGCGCTGTGGCCGAGTCACCGAGTGCGCAAGAGAGAGAGAGAGAGAGCAAGGGAAAAAGACTGGCACGGCGACTGTAGCGCGCACGGTTCAAGAGCAGACGAGAAAAAAAAAAAGGACATCGAGCCACTTCGTTCCGAATGTCGTCAGAGGTTTTTCTCTCCACCGTGACGTTACTGTCCTTTAAAACCTTAATAAACTAACTGACAGAAAACCAACGCCTGTTCTTTAAAATTAACATTGGTCCTTCGGGCCGGATATTCAGCACAGTAGGGTGCGATTAAGTGTATGATTGTGTGTACTTTTTTTGTGTGTTAGTTTCACCACTGTGGAGTAACGTGTTGTTTTAATTTACATTGAGAGCATCGTTTGTGAGATGTTCAGGAATTAAAACTTTGCGAACCTAAACAGTTAAGGCAAAAGCGCTTATACTTTAGAAATTTATTTTTGTCTTCCCATCTTAGAGCTTTACATTTCTCACAGTTAAACAGCGAGTGTTGTTGTCAGCAACAACGGCAAAACGACTTGCTCTCATTACTCGATTAGTAAACAAAGGAAGACTTATTAGGCTTCAAATAACGATTACTAGATCGAGTGGATTCCAATTTCTTTTCAGATTGTTTTGGGTATAGGCGTTTAATGTCATGACCTGTGTAGTAATAAAATCGCGTAACTGTTGCAATGTGGGGGGGGGGGTTAGAGCTGCCGAGTTGTTTATGCCAATCTCGGTTTGTTTGACCATCGAATTTACTAACAATGTATGCTATGAGAAAGTTAGAGTCTCCAACAGTCCTACCAAGAGAGATATGAGAGAGTCGAGAGGACTTAAAATTTCCTTTGATATTTTTTTGACTTCAGCGCAAGAGCCATTTTTCATTGGCTGACAGTCCAACATTAAATATGTATAGCTAGCAACTAAACGACGATTATTATCATAATATTGTAGTAAGGCTTTCTATGCTTGGGTGTAATGTGCCTCAATCAAATGAATATTCTTTATTAGGTCAGAGACCTCACCCTTCAATTGTGTCTTTAAATGTTAATATTTAACAATAGGAGGGACCTCAGTTTTTCGGTGAACCAATGCTCTGAAGATGTCCTGAAAATTTTCCCAATCCTCGTATTTACCTGTAAAATAGGGAATACTTATTGCGGGGAGCGAGGTAACATTGTGGAACGCTACCAAAGAGTCGAGATTAGTTCCCGTACCGGGGTTATTTATTGCAGTGTCTAGAGACATCAGATAATCGTTATAGTCACCACAAGCTGAATGGAACGCATCCTCGATTTTATCGAAAAATTCCTTAGTGAAATACTCGTGTCTAACGTCAAGAGATTCTAATTCTAACATCTCGGAATGATTGAATTTAGCTATTTCAAAGTTATCTTTAATTTGCTGTACTATGGACTTGGACGCACCTCTGGTCATTTGGTTTTGACCTCTTTTTTAAAAATTACACAACAAATTGTTTATCTTAGTGTGTAAGGCTATTTGTCTTCAATAAAACTTATCCATATTAAAGGTAAGTAAATACTAAGATAACAGTTAGAGCAAATAAAATAAAGAGGTAGCTTCTAAAGCACAAACCATCTCTGAACTTCAAGTTACGTATACACTCGTTAAATAGAACGCATTAACTTATAAATTAAGAAAATAAAATAAATGAATTCTCCGACTTTACACTAATATTAATAAGACGATTATTGACTAATAAGCGCAGTGAGGCTGCTTCTTATTATTTAAAGTCTTAGTCAGAGTAAAGAAACGTCACACATAATTTAATTAGTAAAGCAATACAAGATGTGTGTGTGCTCGTTGACGACGACGTGAGCAGTCGCTACTCATAATGATGACTCTTTGTTTGTCCAAATGCAATGGCGACACATGGAAGAACACTTGGCAGCCCGTTGCGGCTACAACGCCAGCGAAGCGAGAACTGGGAGGCCCGTAGCAGCAACAGTCGACGTAGCGAACACGAGGTGGCCCGCAGCAGCACTAACCGACGTAGCAAGCACGAGGTGGCCCGTAGCAACAGCAAAATGTCGTGATGAGTGCGAGCTCTGTAGTTGACTAATTAAGCACGTATACGTGCAGACTGGTGTAAAGATCTGGTTATAACTTTGTAAGCGGGCCGCGTGCTGTATGTGTGTAGAGTGCACAATACAATTACAGGTTGAAAGCGAGCCAGTTGCCATAGAGTGTGCGAGAGACAGCACACTACTACAGCCGAAGCTGATGGCTTAGAGCGAGCTGAGCGCTATCGAAAAGTATATGTAAATGTATAGAGCTGACAACAAAGGTCAGGGGCTAAGAGAGCCGAGCGCTGAAAGAGTGTGCGAAAGAGAGATAGATAGAGCACACTACTACAGCCGAAGCTGATAAAAAAGACGGCTGACGCACCGGCGCCCCAACCGCGTCTGTTTCGTGTAGACAGGAAGTCAAGATGAAAAAATTTGCACTGCACAACACTTTTACACGTATATGTAGCAAAAAAAACAATAATTATTTATTGTAGATACACTGAAGCTTGGTACAAATTAAACGAAAAAGCGCCACACGACTCGATCTTAACATAGTTCTCATGCTTTCAAGCGAGAAAGCAAGGCGGAAAGTAGAACGTATTACATGGTTAAGCTCTCAAGCCGAACGTTCGGAGCAGACTGACTGCAAAGCAGTTAAGAACACCCGACCTGACGCATAAGTGCGCAGAGCGCTGTGATTGGTGGACGTGTACAGCGAAAGTAATTACAATCGTTTCGTTTTGAGCGTTAAACTTTCAAATATTATCTTTATAATTAATTAAATCAAAGTCAACATCAGTATAATTTATATTGATGTTAAACAGTCGTCAAAACGTAACAAAAAAATTGGGGTACGAGCGCATAACGCTATTTTAGCATCCTTTTTAATTACAAAACTTAAGTAATACTCTTTTATGGTCCTAATTCTATTGTACCTGAAGCAAAAAACAACCCCTAGATAATTAAAAACGTTTTTAGATTAATATCTCTCAGAACATCTTCATAATTAAGTGGGACATGAAAAATACCGCTTTTAGTAAATTGATCTCTCTCTCTCTCTCTCTCTCTCTCTCTCTCTCTCTATATATATATTAGTGGGGCATTGCCCCCCTGCGCGCTCCGCGCGAGAACCCGCTACTGTTCTAACTTAAAAGGGGAGTCTTTAAATTTCATCTGTTAGTGGAAAGAGGTTAATGCCCAGAATTTCGTGAGGAAGAAAAGTTTTTGACCTACATCGTTAAGCATTAGAGATATATTTTTCAGTAAATTTCCACACCACCCTCAAGGTGCTATTGTGGCACGTTGAGAGTTTTTTTCGGAACTCTCCGATATGTTTAGAGAAAAAAGGTATATGTAAGCTTTGCTAGTTTTGACAACTTTCGTTTCATTCGAATATGATTGAAAAAAAAAACAGTCCTCTAACTTTTATATTAAATGTTAATACTACCACAAAATAACAAGTAATTTCATCAATAAAAAATATGATAAATAATTTTGATGAATTAGATGATCTAAACAATAACTTTCTGTGTTTTTTTTTTTTTTTTAATAGTCAGAAAATATAATTTCTTCTCTAAAATAGCCATATGAATATTCATGAATATTTAAAAGTCTTAAAAAACTTATCGAAACTTTGACAAAAATTATGAAATAAAATCCAATAGCAAAAAAGTAAAAACATTTAAATCAAATCACGAATGTAGAAAAACTACTAAATTATAAAATGATTTTTTTAAGAAGAAGCGGACATGAAATACATACACACAATAAACCATTGACAGCAGAATGCGGTACTATTATAGTTTCAGACTCTGGACTACCAGAAAGTTTCGATCTTTGTGTATACCGGAAAGAATTACCCGATAATTATCCAAAAAAAACATTTTTAAATAAACTGTCTCATTTTATCGATCCCATGGTATTTCCATTATTTTTTCCCTTAAGATATTTAGAATGGAGTACCGGTTATTTTAAAAATTACTTAAATAAGAGCAAATAACTAACTATGTTACAACATTATTCCTACAGACTGTCTTACAGACCAAATAAAAAAAATTTTAATCCATTATTATACGAAGAACGGCTGACACACCAATTTTTTATTCATTCTTACATCATGATTGAATATAACCGTTTAAATTATTTAAGGTATAATCAAAAAAATTAAAGAATAGAATGTTATTCAGGTTTATTAGATGCAATTGTCAGTAGTGCATCCAACATTTCTAAAAATTTCGAGACAAAGTAAAAAATTGGAAATCTTTTCATACTTCCATCTACATACATTAGAAGTCTAAGATATATGCAGAAGCATTATCAAGATACAATGTCTATAATGAGAAAAAGTGGTGGACCAGACTTATTTATAACAGTAATATGCAATCCTAAACAAAAAGAATTAAAGTTAATTTTATCAAAATTTCCTGAAAATACAACACCAAATGATATTCCAAACTTAACTGTTGGACTACTTCACTTAAAATTAATGTCAGTTTTGGATGACATCATTAAAAATGATATATTTGGTAAAGTATAAGCATACGTCTATGCCATAGAATTTAAAAAACGTGGTCTACCTCATGCACATATTTTAATAACTTTGCATCCTGATAAAAAAATTGTTACACCTTAACAAATTGATGCGATTATTTCAGCTAAAATTCTTTCTGGTAATACGAAGCTCACAAAATTGGTGATTTAACACATGCTTCATGGACCTCAGACAGAACAAAGTCCTTGTATGATTGATGAAAAATGTACAAAAAATTTTCCCAAATCTTTTACAAAGGTAACTTCATTTCGAACGAATGGTTACCCTGAATATAGAAGAAGAAATGATACTTCCTATCAGCATGTTTATAAATATTTGGAGAAAAGATGAAATTTTAGTAGATAATTCAATGGTCGTACCGTATAATAAATTTTTATTAATGAAATATAAATGTCATATTGACGTCAAATTCTGTGCATCTATTCAAAGCATAAAATATATTTATGACTGTATACATGAAAGTAGTGACAGAGCATACATCAAACTTCAAAAATTAAAAGACCAAGATGAAGAAATATTTAATGAAATTAATAGTTACGTTAATGCTTGATATGTAAGTCCAATTGAAGCAGCTTGAAGATTACAAGAATTCACAATTTGCGGTAGAAGTCATACAGTTGTAAATTTAGCTGTTCATCTTGAAAACAAACAAAAACTGGTATTTAAAGAAAATAATATTGAAACTGTTATAGATAACTACGAGACACAGTTAACATCTTGCTTCAAATTAAATAAACATGATGACTTTGCAAAATCCAAAAGGTATGTAAACATTCCAGAATACTACATTTTTAATAATAAATTAGAAATTTGGCGCAGAAGAAAAAATATAATAAGAAATATTGCAATTGGTCGATTAAACATTGTATCTCCAAAAGATCATGAAAGATTTTTTTTAACTTGTACTAAATAAAGTAACTGGTTCGACATCGTTCGAAGATATTAGAACATACAAAGGAATAACTTAAGAAACTTTTAAAGATACTGCGATTGCAATGGGTTTCATAGACAATGATGAAAAAATCGATGACATTTTTAAAGAAGCAATTGCTGTTATGTTTCCATATCAATTAACACAATTTTTTGCTTGGTTTTTAATTTCAGAAAAAGTTCAACGTGACAAAATATTGAAATAGATATATGAAATTAATACAAAGAATTTTTTTCGGGGGGTTTGCCTAATAATAAAAATAATTTAGCTCTTTTATGTATTAACAAAATTTTAGAATCAGGAGATAAATCATGTAAATGCTTTAATTTACCTACACCAAAAAAAATGGAGAGTAAAAAAGAAAATATGAATAATAAAATACGTTTCAGTAAAGGAATGTTTAACTAGATGTATAAAGGTTTGAATAATGACCAGAAAAATATATTTCGTATTATTTGCGAAAAAAAAAAAAATATTTTCTTTATAGATGGTCCTAGAGGGTCAGGAAAAACTTATTTATTTGAAACTTTAATTATTTTTTTATTTTTCAAAATAAAATCATGTCAATGGCATGGACTGGCATAGCATCAATTTTGCTTTTAAAGGCGAGAACCAGTCATAGAACTTTTAGACTTCTATTACATCTTAATAATATAGAGAGTGCATTTTTAGAATTCGAATCAGATAAAAAAAAATCAAGAGAAGTTGATTTAATTATTTAGAATAAGGCTTAAATGATTCTAAAAAAAGCATTGGAAATAATAGACAGAACGTTAAGAGATTTATATAATACTGAAAAATATTTTGGAAATAAATTAATTATTTTTGGAGGCGATTTTCATCAGATTTTCCCAGTGATAAAAAACGGTAACAAAAAAAATTATACTTGAACAAACTATTAAATCTTTATTTTTATGGAACTCATTCCAAATTTCAAAATAAGAAATCAATATTCGTTCAAACGA
Source organism: Copidosoma floridanum (assembly GCF_036245765.1). Taxonomy (NCBI): domain Eukaryota; kingdom Metazoa; phylum Arthropoda; class Insecta; order Hymenoptera; family Encyrtidae; genus Copidosoma; species Copidosoma floridanum. The sequence continues at coordinate 12,779,207 of NW_028321898.1, read as the reverse complement.
TAAAAAATTTTCAAAATTATTATTAAAAATTGGGGAAGGGGAAAAAAAAACTTTTAACATTCCTACAATTTGGATTTCAAATGATGTATTTTCTTAAATATTTTCTAATAGCTACAATTGTTCGATGAATAGTGTTATACTTACATCACATAACGAGTATACTCTTAATTAAATAATAAAATTCTTGAAAAATTAACTAAAGAAATTTAAACTTACTATAGTATAGATAACGCATCTTATAAAGGAAATGATAAATCAGACGATAATATTTATTTAAATTTTCCGGTGCAAATGTTGAACAATATTCGTGAAGGATTACCACCTCGTGAAATAAGTCTAAAAATTGGTACAATAGTGATGTTACAGAGAAATTGAAGTATATCAAATCGACTCTGTAATGAAACACGTTTACGAATCACATAATTATTACAGTATAATATAGAAGGAGAAATAATAACTAGAAAAAAAATTGGAAATAAAGTCTTCATTTCAAGAATAACTTTAGACCCAGGAAACTCCTCAACATTACCGTTTATTTTGTATCGTAAACAATTTCCAATCGTTGTGGCACTTGCTATGACAATAAACAAATCCCAAGGTCAAAGTTTCGATTATGTAGGTTTGTATTTAAAAAGACCCTTATTTTCTCATTTTGAATTATATGTGGCTTTATCAAGATGGAAAGATAAAAATAATTGATTTTTTCAAGTAGAAAGGCAAAAAAATACAGAAATAGAAAATATTATTTGGAAAGAGATTTTTACATAATTAATTGACTTTACTTGATGATTTTTATGGATAAATCAGCAATATTCATGGTAATAAATTGAAAGTCACTTATGAACATTTCATAATTTAACAAGTATACATGACACGATGTATATATTTTTTACGATAATTTTTGTTAAAAAAATTTAATGATTTACAACACTAAAATACAACAATAATTATTTTATAACACGTATAAGTTGAAGCAATAGGTAATAGACAGTTGGGCTCTATACATTGAGATAACATATATAAATATACGTATAAAATATTGATACATCAAAAACTAGTATAAATTTATAATATATATAAAACAAGTACACATGTGTATCGTTTTAAATATTATCAGAATTTACGATTGAATGCGGGGAGTTCTATCTCTTCGTGGTTATGATGGAGCTAAATTTAATAGGATATTTACTTAACCTTTTAAATTAGGCGATACTTCCACGGTTATTATTATTTAATAATTATGTAACGTTTTAATTTATACATGTAGTTGTATCATGTCATACATGTACGTATAAGAATCAACGAATGTTATGTTGTTTTAAAATAATAGTAAACACAAAAAAAGTTGAATGCACCAAGAACTTTATACTTATTAATAAATTTTAACAATTTGATAAGTATTATATTACGATTTTAAGTAAATTATTTATTAAAATTATTGCATAATTGAACATGAATTAAATATTTCATTTATATGCATAAAGTCTATCTATTTTTCTTCTTGGCGTTGTGGAAAAATAGATGAAAAAAATAATTTAAAAATTAAGTAAAATAAAAATTTATTGTTATTAGACGTAATTTATACTTAATAGACACAGTTGTAAGGAGACAAAAAAAATGGTGTGGAAGGGCTTTGGGAGACAAGAAAAATATCGTGATGGGTTTCTGGGGGGACAAGAAAAATAGTAGGGGGGGTATGTGGGGGGACAGGCAAAATTGTGGGGGGGCTGTGGGGGGATATGTGGAATGCCCTACACAAATAACTTATAAATATAGAGAGATGTGTGTGTGTGTGTGTGTGTGTGTGTGTGTGTGCGCGCGCGCGTTTATGCAGAGGTGACTTGTGCGCACAATCACATGTATGTGAGGGTTATTATGAGGACAAAAGTGGAATTATGCGGACGTCCGCATACTTCCACCATGTTGTTGATATATATGTTAGGAGCACGTAAAGTCTACGTAAGTGGTCAAGGTAGCACTTTTTTTCAATTGCTACGTATGACAATTTTTCTACAAATCTGTAGTTCAACTGAAAAAATCGAGTTGCCTTGGAAATCTCGAACTGGATGGGAAATGTCGATAAATTCAATTACTCGCATTGATACTTACCTAACGATTAAAATAAGATTAATTTCTAATATTCTTATATCTTACTAATATATGAAGCAAAGTCGCTAAAACCGTTGTAATCACTAACCGCGAAAACTACTGAACCGATTTTGCTGAAATTTTGCACACTGATTCATGATACTTCCTAGATGGTTTTAGTTTAGTTTTTCTCTTAAAATATTTAATATCAATAGCAATAAATGAGCTCAAAGTTTTGCAAAAATACGCCAGCTTTTTACTTTAGTTCAGTAAAATCCGCTAGGTGGCGTCGACATAAAATCGAGGCTACCTGCAACAGAATTAAATAAGTGTGGTTATAATAGGCTGAAGCGTCTCAATAGTGATGCAATCGTGCTTCGGCAGTTCAACGAGCTGCATAGAGAATGCTGATGATAATCTTGCAGCTGGATATCCCGGTTACGTACGACACTCTTCTGTAAGGGGAAAAGGACCTAGGTGTCCATTCACCCTGAATCTCGACAAGTGCGAATAAAAAAAAATTCATTCTAACCGATGACGTCTCTGGCATAATACTAGGAGAGATATCTAGCCAGAGCACAATCTGCACCAACTCTTCAGAGTTGTGTGGCAGACCCACCATCCCGACTGGTGCAGTCAGAGAATTTTTGGCTACAAACGTAAGCCAGGGAAAACAGCTCTGAGGGGCACGGGTAGCCACAACGGCTACCTTTTTAGTTGCCGCGTCCCCAACGCGCTTACCCACATGTTCCCGTCTAACGATGAGCGGTTGGTTATCCGAAGACGAGATATTCTTTGGTCAGCAGCGTACCTCCCTCCATCACAGTCTCCATACATCGAGGTTCCCAGGTTACGAATCAAGCTACCCGTAGCCAGCTCTTCATCATCAGGAATAATAATAAAGAATAGCCTGGAAGTTTCAATACTGGCGCTTTTTAGGGCCATCATAAGTATTTACGTTCCACTTAACCATCAATTTAATCGGTTCTTTTTAGGGGCCACCTAAGTGTAAACTACCTTGCCAACAAATACATTTTAATTACCATTCCTGGAAGCGATTCGTCGACTAAGACTATATAAACTAAATACGGACACTATTAAACCAAGTCAGCCATTCACTAGCAGACGTCACCTGCGGAGTTGTTCTTCGCAAGGCTGGAAAACCCAGTGACTGACGAACCTATACTACCCTCTCGACTCTAAGCATTGAACCAGGAATCACTGATCCTCTTCAAGGTCTGCGCTGGGCAAACCTATAACAGCTATAAAGGAAAAAAAACTTGAGCCAACGGGACAGCCTTTACTGGACAAGTATCACTAACCAATCTCCCTATCTAAGATCACCAAAACAACTGAATCTGCAAATAAAAAAGGTGCTTTAGACACCAACGTCTTCAACGTTATACCAGGAGACGTTGGAAAAAAGCACTACAACTAGCCCCAAAGCTTCGGACTTTGTAATTTTTCTCCCGATCAGTCTGGATCTTCAACAGCAGGCCAGAGAAGATCACCCTAGGTATCGAGGCAGTCACAATTGCTGTTGCAGTCAAAAAAGAGTTAACTTAAGAAGCTCACCGGTCTTTTTAAGGGCCATCGGACGTCGAACTACCTTGCCAACAAATATATTAGAACTTAACAAAGTTGACAGAAAACAGCCTTTAGGGGTCACAAAAATTTTAAGCATGCCAAAAGTTGCAAGAGGGTGAATTGGGAGAAAAACTTCAAAAGTATCTAATAAATACAATTTTACTTAGGCGTCATGAAACTGACGCAGAAAATTTAACGAGATTGAAGCAGCAGCGTCAAAATCGACAAATAAAGAATCCATTGCGTGAGAGATCAGCTTTTCATTGTACCCTCACAGCAATCTTTGAAATCTTTGAAGATCCTACTTCAGATTTTTAAATAAGTAGAAAATGTATTTGTGTTTTTGTGGCAATAAAAATGTAGGGTTTAAGGTCCAGGACTTTGTTGCTCTGGTAATAAAGTTGTGAGATATTAGAAAAAAAATTTTTTTTTATTATAAATTTTTCGGGGGTTTAAAATCTTAACAGCTATGAAAAATAGCCCTTTTCGTGAATTACACTGGAGAAACTGTAAATCAACGGCTTCTTATGGCCACCGATTATTGTATGGCATAAAGAACGCACGGTACTTTTCAGCATAATTATTTTTTTGAATTTTTACACCCTATTATTTAATTTAAACTATATGGATTCCGAAAAAATACATTTTTAATAATAAGAGTTTTGTTATGAGATGTGTCAGGAATATGTGTAAAATTTCTAACTGAAAACGTTTCACATTACATGTCAACACACTACGGTGTTTTATTTAGCAAGTCTCGGGCGAAGCTGAGATGGGGGGCTGCTAGTACAATATAATTTTGAGTATGAAAATAACTTTTATGAAACAATATTGTGTACAAAGGCGGTGCAATTATCAAGGGAATGATTGTACCTACGTTGATTGGGTGTGATTTGTAATAATATTGAATGAGTTAACGATTATAAACAATATTTTACGGCACAATACAATAAAAATAATATATAGGCTGGCTAGTACAAGACTGTGCTTTCATCGAATCTTCCGTTGATTTCAGAACAACTGCCAACACCATTTACATCTGTAACGTCACGCTCATACCTATTACATACGTTTTGACACTTATTTTTCGTCCATATTTAATACCCAAAATATAATTATACGTAGAAAATTAAGGAAAACCATCCTGTATTATAGCTTTCTTAAGTAGAGTAGTATTACATGCCAGTGAATGTCCCTTTAGGACGTTCATCACACGTAGGTTTTTTTGACAGATATATTCAAACGGCAATCGTATATTGAAATAGCACAAAAATTACCCACAAAAATTACAGCTTGTTTGACTGTGCCATTATTTCATAAATGTTATAATTAAAAAAATCGATATTTAACATGTAAACTTATACAAAAATAATGTTGAATGGCCTTTATATGTTTTGTAGGAATGTCCCAATTTTTTGGGTACTAAAAAATACTTTTAGATAAACCTATCAAATTTTGAAATAGACCCACAAGTTGGTTTTTAATGAATTTTGAAAGAGGGGATAAAGTGTGCGTAAAAGCATTTTTGTGAGTACATCTACATGACAAAAACAATTGCTATCTTTACTGTACACATTAGCGTTTCTCTCACATCTCTGAACTTTTTCCCCAATAAATATGTAAAGAACGTCCTTAAGTCAAAAAATAACTTTTATCACGAATGGAAAAATTGTAAAATAATAAAACAATAAAAAAATATAATGAAACATAATAATAAAACACATTAAATATTAATTATTGCATCTGTACAGTACAAAAAAATTTTTTTTAATTTTTGAAAAAATAATAAAAATTGTGTAAACAATTATTTATTTACTTTAGAAGGAATAAATTAATGATGAGTAAGGAAATGTTTATCATTTTATAATATAAAAAAGGCTCTGCTAATAAATACTAATTTCGAAATTTTTGAAACATATGCCTAAAAAATATATTTCATTAAATAAATTATCTATTTATTTAATGTATAATTAAACTGAATGAGTTAATACACAAAAAAATGAAAATGTCATGTTGCGTCAGATAGTGTAGAGGAAACCAGAAATACGTCACGGGGGACGAGGCGAACGGGGAGAATCAATCAAAATCCACTTCCGTCACACTTTTTCTCAGGCTAAAATCTGAAATTGTTGTATACACTCGCACATAACGCGCTTATAGATGTACAACTTCAAAGAAAACTTTTTGGTAAAGTATTAGCATATGTTTACACTATTGAATTTCAAAAACGTGGTTTACCACATGCACACTCATTTATAATATTACATCCTGATAAAAAAAGTCATATTACCTGAACAAATTAATAAAATTAGTTCGGCTGAAATTCCTTCGAGTAATATAGCACTCACAAAATTAGTGATTAAACACATGCTCCATGGTTCTCATACAGATCAGAGTCCATGTATACTTAATTCTCACAAAAAATCTACAAAAATTTTCCAAAAACTTTTACAAACCAAACTACATTTAAAAATAACAGTTACCCACAATTTATAAAAAAAAAATAATACGTCTGAAAAAACATATTTACATAAGTCTGAATAAAGATAAGACTTATGTTGAAAATTCAATGGTTGTTCTATACAAAAAAATTTGTTAGTTAAGTATAAATGTCATTTAACGTTGAATGCTGAGCATCAATACAAAGCATAAAATATGTTTACAACTACATACATAAAGTTAGTGACAGAGCATACATTAGAATAGGAAAATAAAACGAACTAAATAAAGAAATATTAGATGTAATTAGAAGTTACGTAGATGCTAGGAATGTAAGTCCAATGGAAGCAGCTTTGAGACTTCCAGAATATCTAATTTGTGGTAGAAGCTATACAGTTGTTATTTGACTGTTCATCTTGGAAATAAATAAACACTCATATTTGAAGAAAATAATATCAAAAGCGTAATAAGAAAGTGTCAAACACCCTTACAGCTTGGTTTGAATTAAATTAAATGGATGACTTTGCAAAATCACTAAAATATGCTGACATTCCAGAACATTGCATTTTTGACAATAATCTTGGAATTTGGAAAAAAAGGAAAATTATAATGAAGAATATAGCTATAGATATATTAAATATAGTATCTCCAAAAGATCATGAGCGCTTTTTTTTAAAATTTGTTTTAAATTAATTACATAAGGCTACATAATTCGAAGGCGTTGAAGAACATAATGAAATTACATATAAAAATTTCAGGGATGCTGCAATTGCAATAGGTATAATTGAACATGATTCTGAAAGTGATAATATTTTTAAAGAAGCAATAACAATTACGTTTTCATACCAGTCAATACAATTTTTTTCTTGGTTTTTGATTTCAGAAAAAATTCAAGGAGACAAAATATGGAATGAATATAAAAAATATTTTACGTAAGACTTCGATAATGATAATGACAATTGCGCTCTTCTACATATGAATCAAATTTTGGTATCGGAAGGTATATCATCTGAGTCTTTTAGTTTACCGACACAAACCAGTAGCAACTATATAAAAGGTTGTAAAATTGAGGAAATATCTTTCAGTAAAAAATGTTTAATATAACATATATAAATTTAAAGAAAGATAAAAAAAAATTTTTTCAACTATTTGTGAACAAGATGAAAAAGTATATTTCACAGATGGTCCTGGAGGATCCGGAAAAACGTACTTATATATAAGATACTCATTTATTGCTTCTTTTTTAGAGGTAAAGATATTTTGTCCATGGCTTGGACATGAATTAAATTTTTATTACTATCAAAAGGTATAACCAGTGATGAAACTTTCCCTTTACCTCTAGACTTAGATTATATTGAGGGTGTATTTTTTAAATTTGAAACCGAACAAAAAAAATTAAGATAAGTTGATGTAATCATATGGGACGAAACTTCTATGATTCTACGAAAAAAGCTCTAGAAATCGTCGGTAGTACGTTGAGAGACTTGTGTAATACAAAACTTTGCTTTGGTAATAAATTAATAGTATTAGGAGATTTTCGACAAATCCTTCCAGTTATAAAAAATGGTAATAGAACTATGATGATTAATAGAAGAAACTATTAAATCATCATTTTTATGGAACTGCTTAAAAATTTTACGATTATGAAATAATTTTCGTTCTAGTGATAAAGAATTTTTAAAATTATTGTCAAGAGTTGGAGAAGGAGACATAGAAACATTTAACATTCCTAAATCCTGGATAACAGATGATGTCTGTACCAAAATATTTGGTATTTACAGCAACTGTTTTGGTAATAACGTAATACTAACTTTACATTATGAATATACTTTTGTTTTAAACAATAAGATTTTAAGTAAATTATATGGAGAAACTAAAACTTATTACAGCATAGATAATGCAACTTATAAAGGTGTTGATAAATCAAATGATAATATTTGTATAAATTTTCCCGTAGAAGTATTTTACAATATTCGTTAAGGCTCGCCACCTCATAAACTTAAATCAAAAATAGGTACAATAATAATGTTAATTTGAAATTTAAATAGATTAGACGGCTTATGTAACGGTACACAATTGTGAATTACTAAATTCTTGAAGTATAACGTAGAAGGCGAAATAATCACGGTAGAAAAAATTGGTAATAAGTTTTTATTCCAAGAATTACATTAAATACCAGAAATACTTCATTATTACTTTTCATTTTATATAGGAAACAATTCCCATTAGTTGTGGCATTTGCTTTTGTAGCCTTAACGTTTACTTGAAACATGAATGACATGTTGCGCTCGAGCTCGTGGCAAAATTTGGAAACCTTATGAAAACCTACCCTAGTATAAATTGAAAATAGATAAAAAATGGGCCCAAGCTTGATCACTGCCACATCACACACTATGGCTGCAGCTTGGCACCTGAACTGGACTTTAGAAGTAAATACGGTGCTGGCTTAAGTACAGCTTGGCTTGACTTGACACGAATATCGCCCAGGCCAAGCTGCACCCAGGTATTACAAACCCACCTTTGGTCAGGCTTGGGTGCTTGAGTGGGCCATGCGATTCAGCCGTGTAGTCCTCTTTCATTTCATAAAAAATGAGTAAACAACAATCCTTTGTCAAATATAATTTTAAATTGTTATATCAAATAAAAAGTTGATGATTTCGAATTATGAAAATTATTATAAAAATTTTACTTTACAATGTTATTATTTATAAAATATGGAAATAAATTTTTTATTTAAGAATGGCTAGAGAATAGAAGAAGAATGTATACATAAATTTTCGGCAATATCTTTTAGATTGGAAGATTTTAAATAAGAATACATTAATCTACGTGAATAATACATTAACGATTCTTTTGAATTTTGAAATGAATTATGTCAAGGTAAAAGTAAAAGGTGACGGGAACTATTTATTCAGAACTCTTATATTCTTTTATACGGTGATGAAAATTTACATAGGACAGCTCGTTCTGTAGTAATTGGAAATATAATAAATGAATGAATTGATTTTTGTGATTTCATCGTAATTATTAATCATCGTAAGGAAATAATTATTATAAAAATGTTATAAACCACAGAGATTATTTTTCTTTGATGTCAGAAATTGGTACATATTGAACAAGTATTTAAATCAAAAGTTCTACACAACCATTCAATGTATTCATAAAAGTCATTTTAACGACTAACAATGTTCATAAATTTGGAAATCCAGATAGTCTTTTAAAGCTAACGTTACTTTTCACGGGAGACATTGATTCAGGTCACTATGACATATTAGAATATGACAATCAAAATATCCACAGGACAATAAACATTAATTTAATAAAAAATAATGAATCTGTTTTAGGTAACTTTTATAAAGAATTAAAAGAACATAGTTATCATTCAAAAAAAAACATTGATACAGAAAAAAAATTTCATTACTTATTAAATAGAAAAAAAGTTCTTGAAAAAATAAACAACCAGAAAAATATAAAATATATAAGAAGAAAATTTGAACACAAAAGTAATAAAACTGAATTACTTGTTAGTAAAAATAGAAAACATTAAATTCTCTTCAGACGAAAAAACAATTGGAAAACAAAAGCTCAGTGAAAGTAGTTTACAAAATTTATTTCAAAAAGTAACAAAAGTTAATGATGGATTAATGATGAAACAGGACAAGACATGAAAGAAAGTAATTGTAAAACAAAAATATCCAAACATGCATTTATTAACCAAGAAGACTAATTATTTAATGATGGAAATGGTTTATTTAATTTTTAATATTTTTATACAATAATGATAATCATCATTTAGAAACAAGATTAATGGTGCTTAAAAATGTTATGTCGAAATGATTTTTTATTAAAATTTTATCATCGAAAATGACAAGTCTTAAGATCAAAGTTTTGATAATGTGGGATAATATTTGAAAAAACCTTTATTTTCATATAGTCAATCGTACGTGGCTTTATCGAGATGCAATAATAAAAACGAAACTTTTGTTCAAATCGATAGAGAAAACATTTTAGATATTGAAAATATAGTTTGGAAATAAATTTTTGATTATAAGTAATAATGTATCTAATAATAACAATATGATTTGAATATTCTTATATGTATACACAAAATTTATTACTTGATAATACATCCCATAAATGTATATTGTGTTCATCTATTGTACTAATTTTAACGTTAATTTAAAACATAATAGGAATAGACCTAAGTCTTCGTGGTTTGATAGGGCTTTTTAAGTTGACTCATCAAATGAGTCGCCTTAATGCGAAACTTACACGGTTTGTATTAATGATAAACTAAATGTAATTTAAATTAATGCATGTATTAGTATTATTAACACATATACAAAACCATATCATACATACACATAAAAATTAACATTTTACACATAGTTTATCATAAATGGTAACAAAAAAGCTTAGCGCACCAAGAACTTTATACTTACAAATAAATTGAAATACAATTGATCTAAATTGGTTTCTGATCGTATTCTTAGTTGTATAAATAGAATGGTTATTAATTATTCGTATGTATAAAGTCCATCTATTTGCCTCCTGGGCGGTGTAGAAAAATAAATGAAAAAAAAATTTATTTTAAGAAAAGAAACATGTCTTATTAGTTAACATTCTTTACAATTGAACATTTTTACAGTACGAAAATATATATGACATATTATTTGTATGATATATTAAATTATATTTTTATTGAAAGACTTTGAGTAAGACAAGAATGAATAAATAATCTTTTAACTACCAATATAAATGGTTTTATATGGTGGAACGTTGCTTGGAATGCCCCACACTGTTAACCATATAATTTAATATATAATAATAACGCTTTGCGCAACGACCCTCTAGAAATCAATTATGACTTTAAATTTTTTCTTGACAATGAGATAAGTCATAGCAATAAGATATTGTCTTAAAGTTGTTTGATAATAATAGATTAATACATATACGACACGTACTAGTCTGTATACACATCAAGGTCCGAGAAAGATGGTATGATCCCTGTCAGGTTCCCTAAAAGTAGTGAGGGAGGGGGGGCGTTGTAGGGTCATGAAAACATACGTGGAGGGCTGTGAAGGGTTTTGGGAAAAACTGCGATGTGTCAAAATAAGGGAGGAAACGACGGGTTTTTACCTTATTTCGTGGGGGTCTGTTGAGGGGGTTGTGTGGAATGCCCTACCCAGATAACTATATAATACATATAATTACTTACTGTTAAAAATTTTTAATGAGAAATAAGACGAATATTCCCTTTATTTATAGAGGGCGGGGGGAGGGAGTATGTGGCGGACATATATACGTGTGTATAAAAGCATGTTCGATAATTTACAGAAGTGTATTTGTATAGACATTAATAGAACGCAAACTATAAAAATTGTGATTATTTGTTATCCTATGCATTACGAGATCTAAAATCTTTTTTTTTCAACTGGTGTTTAAAAGCTAAAAGAAAAAAGAGCTTAGGTCAATTAAAATTGATAGAGAGAACGGTAATGTATGACTGATGGCATTTACTTTTTTTTCTCTCTCTCTCTCTCTCACACACACGTGCGGATATATTCGATAGTAATAAACTTCGACTATACAGCTTAGAAAAAATAGCTACAGCATCTTATTTTCCTGAGTAATTTTTCGACTATTTGAAAGTTTCTCATCCAGAAAGCGAAACTTGATTAAACCATACGAAATACTATTATTACTAAAGGGGTGTGCCCTAATAGTCTATATTGCAAGTTTTTTTGATTATTATTATCATATAGAATTAACTTATTTTATGACTCAAAAAAGTTGTTCTTTGTTGAGGGTTGTAGCACATTAAAAAATGGATTTGAGTTACGTTAGAACTTGAAAATGATGTATTTCAAGGAAAAAATATTAATTTTAAAAATTTTTTTTATTTGAATGCGACAGCTTCATTGATAAAAATTTTTTGTTTGAATATTACCATTATTTTTATGGTGGATACAAAAAATAACATCTTAAGCTTTTGTTTTAGTTTTTACTTGAGCCTGATGAAATGATAGTTGCAGTTTTTCCAGATTTTCTCTATGAACTTCTTTTTTTTCATCTAATGACAAAATCAAACCTTCTGTTTGTTTCCTGCAATTGATAAGTTTAAGTAAGTAGTTTCATGTAAATTTGAAATGTAGATTATTAAAAGTATAGTGATCTACTTACATTTCAGACGTAATAAATTTGATGCGCTTTTGAATATTTTCTTTCGCTTCAATTAATTCTTGTTTTACTAAGACAGGTCCTATAAGCTTATATACATCATTTCCATTTTGCAGAAGCTCTAGCTCTTGTTGTACAACAGTGTTTTCATTTAATTGCCCATCCAATTGTTGCCTTTTAGTTAAAGCCTTATGGTACTCTGTATAAAAAAACATATGTATGTATATTTTATTTCTTGTTGTATATTATTATTATTATAAACGTAAAAATTTTTAAATTGACTAAAATGAATTTCAAGAGTAATTACCGACTCAGTAGATTTGGTCGATTGAAAGTAAAGCAATTTTAAATAACTTGTTTGTAATTATATTTTTATGTAATGTGGAATTGAATATATTGATTGAACTCAACATATTAAATTAGATCGAACCCATTACCCTGCATAACATACAAATTTCAAATCGACTTCAGATGCTTCAAATGTGACGATCATATAATCATAATTGTCTTATGATTTGAATTACCTCAACAACATATTATTATGCGGTAGCACAAGGGCATGACGAAGTAAGTTAGCGAAGCAGATGACGACTTAGTGACCACGACACTATTTACTTAAAGTTCGAGTGGACTTATTTTGAAACTGTAAAAAAAGAAATTTTTTTTGGTATGCTTAATGTTTTTGATTTGATTTATCATCTTTGATACTAATCAACAGTTTCACCAAAAAATATTAAGAACAAAGTTGCTACAGTACCAAAAATAAAGTACATGTAAGTGTATTAGAATGCCAAAACCATGATTCCTCTAACGGTAGTTTTAATATGACACTGAAAGTGGCTTTACCCTTCTGTTAAACAAAACAAAAACATTTTATTGAGTGGTAAATATACATGGGTTCTTAAAACGATGAAGCCAACCCTACTAAGTTAATTAAGCGTTAGCTACATATTTTTGTTAATTAAAAACAACGTCCATTGATGGTACTGTCATATTTTTGTATTTATTTAAAATCAAAAACAACGTTCCGGCTGTTTAAACAACATCCCGGCCCTCATCAGGTAAAAAAAGCTGTGAGTAATACGAAATAATTTTTACATTACCAATTTCGGTAATATACAATAAACGCAAGTTAAGTTGAGTGTATAAAGTACCTCTGACTCTTATGAAAGGGATGTAAAATCATAACGTAGTCAAAGTTTCATGTTTAGCTGCTTTTATACTCTTCACATACACAAATGACATAGTAAATGTACGCAATATAATCGAATTAGAATTGCAAGCAGTTTCTATTGAGAATCATACAAAGAGGAAATGTGTTCCTAATACTATAAATAAAAGATGCCCGCCAAATCATGTTAATCAAGTAAGTCTTCTTTCCTAACAGACATAACGAGAGACTTATGACAATATTTTTATTTCTCTGTATCCTGTTGTCTATTAATATTATTATTAAAGTAATGCATAGTTAACATTTCGGAAAAAGCGTTCTCTGTGATTTTGTTCTATGTTTCAAACTTTTATTTTATTAAAATTAAAGTTATGAGCAAATTTGATGCTATGTCGTTATATTGTTATGATCAATGTTACGGGGTGCGCACGATGCGGATTTAACAAGGCGGAGACTTCGTCCTCGACCGGACCTGTGATGCCCGGATATCCGCAGCAACGCTCTCTGCAATATTTCTGCGCGGGTCTCGTCCGTCAAGACACCGCTAGGGACAGATATCGCGGCTACAGGTGTCGTTGCTTCTCACGACGACTTTAGAAACATAACACAAAGGGGAAATAACACACGAATAAAATAAATACTCGCGAGTATTATATTAAAATTGAATCTATATTCAATAAAGGAATGTCCAAATACAAACAGTATTCGCAGGTGTATGCCTCTCTCTCTGTGTGTGTGTGTGTGTGTGTGTGTGTGTGTGTGTGTGATAGCACGTCGAACGCGATTGCTCGACGTGCTCACGGCGTAAAATCGCGGCACAGGCTGACTAAATACGCGGACTAATTGGGGGCCACTGGTATTCACGGGCGCTGATAAGCTCCTCGGCGATGCCTTTGCTAGGCCAGGTCTGGAGCAGCCATCAAGCGGGAACGCTGAGGCCAGTAGCCGTTCCTACTGCCAGCATTTGAAAGATAAGGTCGTCGAGGTTGGCCCTGGTAACCTTGAGTCCAGCGTCGCCTGCTATCTCAGCAGGGCAAGGACACTTCGTACCAAGCACTGCACCGGGGATACTCAATGGCAGCGATCACAAAAACAGAGAAAACTCTAACCGATGCTTCTCGCGTAAAAAAACAAAGAAATCTCGCTTCTCGCGTAACAAAACAAAATTGCTTCTCGCACGCTTGAGAGCCCAAGCTAATCTGATCTCTTCGCTTTTACCCTTTTCCCTATTTTCCTAACTGTCCTCTTCACTTTTTCTCTTTTCCCTCTTTCCCTATCTGTCCTAGCATACCAATGATGACGTGACGGTATCTCACCGTCATAGTTGTGATAGTACATCAGCTGGGCACGTGCAAATATCGTGTATATGATCTTTTGAGTAACAAAGTTACAGCTATGAAAGACGTCATTTTTGCGGAGGAGGAAAACGTCAAAGTAAGCCGTTTTCTTGGCTGATCAAAAGATATAGAGGCGTAGAGTCTGCAGCCAACGGCAGCCTGGAGAATTTCTTGCAGCTTAAAATCGAGTAGGCGCAGCAAGAACAAGCGATCCCGGATGACTGCCTTAAGTAAGATGATCAACATGTTCATGAGAAGAAGCAAGCAGAAGTGGGTGAGCTGATGGAGTTGGAGGAGGAAGAGCAGTTGGAGTCCAAGAAACAAAGAATCGTGGATGCGAGTTTAAAACTCAGAAACCGCTTGACGGTTAATAAGCCATCAAAGTACCTCAAAGCCAAATTTTCGACGATACAAGAGCCAGTGTCTTTGAGCGAGGCCATGAAAGAACCTGAGAGAAAGCACTGGGAAAAAGCAGTTCAAGACAAATTGGCTTTTTATCACAAAAATAATTTCTGGAGTTCAATACCTCGAAAAGAATGTATAAAAAGGCTTGAAATGAACAGGATATTTAAATCGTGAGAGAACACCTGTTTACGATTGAGATAACAGGGACATTATTTCTAGTTTAAATTTAAGCGCTCGACATTTTCAACTATTTTAGGCACTACATTACTATATCTCGATATTGTTACCAACTTATGTCAAGTGAGCAGCGGCTCACTCAGGCAACGATAGAGCGCCCTCAGTTCAGTTCCCCGCTAATCGTCGAGTAGGGCACATCTGCGCGACACTTTCCCTAATTTTGTCAATTAAAAACACGTGGTAGTTAAGTAAGTTAATTTTTTCCATTTTCTCTCAAAGTAACTTTTCCCACTGCACTAATTATTAGCTCAAGCAATTTCTGTAATTACTTCCGCTAAATTCTTGTGTTTCGCAGTTCTCTATATTCTAATAAAGAGTACAAGTGTTAATTTCAAGTGAACTGAATCATTTCAAATTCCTGACCATTAAGTTTTAGGTTGCTGCGGATCAATTGGTTTTTCAACAACACTACTAGGCGAGTAACAAGGAACGAAGCTAGGCTATGCATAAGAAAACATCGATAAAAAGAAAGAATTGACTACGCACAGACTTATGCTTCGGTGTTGAAATACTAGTCCCTGCACATTCTTTTAACATTCGTAGCACACAAGGACCTCAAGATAATCCAGTTCGATGTCAAGACCGCTTTTCCGTATGGAGAGCTGGATGAGAAATTGTATGCCATGGTGTCTGAGGAACTACAGGTAAACGGAAATACATACAAATGTAACCTCAAAAAAGGTTAATGTTGTTGTTTCTTGGATTACAAGATTAGTTCGACCAGTTATTATTAAGCGTGAGAAGTGAGATACCTATACAAATAAGTGCATCTTCAATATTATTTTTACTTAATTAGTAATACTAATAATAAACAGCACAGAACTTGTATTTATGAGTAAATTAATTTTGTTCATTTGTTTTCAAACTTTGTAGAAAGTTTCAGAAATTTTAAAGTAAAAAAAAAGTTAACCTATTTCTTTGTATTCATTCTCATCCCAAGTTTAGAGTATAACAATAAAGTACTTTATTATTTAAGATCTCAAACTTTTTAGTTGTTATACATGTCAAACTATTATAAATACTTCTGAAATATTTTATATATTCATCTCCATATACTACTCAATGTTCGTTTAATTTTTTTTAGAAATTTTGTTTACACCACAAAATGTATTAAAAATTCTTTTACTTATAAAAGCGCAATTATCAACTTTAAAAATATTTAATCCCATCAATATTTTTGTTGTAATTTTTAACTTTATGAAAAAGCGCAAATGATGTTTCTAAAAACGTAACTTGCTTGTATAGTCATACATTGTGTATCATCTGTTGAGCTACGCGGTTATTACACTTGTTTAGATTAGAAAGCAGATTTTTTCCCAAATAAAAATTATTCTAAAATCGTATTTATATTTATAACCTTAAGGAAAAAAAATCTACATGAATTATAACTATATCTCAAGTTCCTGATGATTACATGTATATTCCCTGCGCATATATAATATGAATATATATTTTTCTTCTCTAACTTGAATATAAAAATTATTTCTGAACAAAGTAAAAATTATTATGTTGAATGACAAATTTTAATATAATCTGATTACAATACAGTATAGTAATTTCTATAATATGCGGAGTATGTTTCAGCTTTTCTAAAAAATATGGTAATTTTTATTATAGTTGTAACACTTTTTCTAACACTACTTTTTTTAGAGTATCAAATTGGCGTACGTATACATGGTGGCACTTTTAAAATCACCCACGTCCTTTTTCATTAAAAATATACTCAAAACTGAAAATTAAAATTCACTTTAATTTTCTAGAAATTTTCAGAAAACGTGATTAATTTTCTTCTATGATTTTTACAGTATAATTTTTTTATCAACACCATAATTTTGACTTAACAATGTTATCGTAACATTGCCCCTACAATGTAACAAGAAAATTTATACAAAAAAAAATTATGATTCATTGATTAGAATGCAGACTTCAAAAGTCTCATTATGGTACAAAAAATCTAAAATGTCAGACTTGCGAGGTCAGTGAAAGGACTGGTCACATCCACGATCATAATTGCAGACTTAATTTTTTATGGAAGTTCTAAGGCGATGGAAATAGCTGTGACTGTGCAACTCGTAACGAAAAACAAAGTTTTAAAAGATGCTAATATTGAAGTTGAAGTGTTCGTTGGTGATAACGATAGTAGTTGTACATCAGCTTTAAAAAACTCGGGTTCAATAGCATTGTAAAACAAGCCGACATGAATCACACCATAAAAGGCATTGGGAACCTGCTATACGAATTAAAACGAAAAAGTGATCCAGACAAAGAATTAACAACAGATTTAATAAAGCGTATTCAAACATGTTTCTCTTACGCAGTGGAGCGAAACAAAAGTGATCAAGACAGTATTCTGCCGAAACTGGAAAAGAAAATGCTGCAATTTCACGATAAAAAATAATATTCTTTTTGTAACTAACAACCAGTACCGATGCTACAGCAAAACAAGTTAACGGATTCAGTATTACCCAGAATCAGTTGTTTCATGGAGGTAAAAAAGTTAACCTGGTATCTCAGTTGCTTTTTTAAATGTACTTAAATTATTGAAAAGCTTAAGACAAAAATGTTTTCTAATTGCGTATAATTGTAGATTTGACAGTACATGTATGATTTCAGCTATCGTAGACTTGAATCTTGTGAATGAGTTAAAATATGTTAGTACGAGATTTGCTGACACACTATTTTATTCCGAAAAAAGTTCCTCAAACGTGGAGGAGGATATAAATTAACATCATTAGTCTCATATTTAATGGCTTTCTCTCTCGTAAAGGTGCACATGATGCTTCTTTCGATGTTTTTTTATTAGAAAAATTAATAATCACATAATTAAATTCAGCTGATGTCCTGGTTACTGCAAAATCAATCAACCTTATTATTCAAAAAATGGAGAAGTACAGTAAATGCTAAGACGCTTGTGAGTTCATTTGAACTAATAAAAAATGTTTTCAGTAAAAATACAATGACCCAATTCTAAGAGATACCAATACTCATAACTTAGATTTACTTATCACTATTCTCAAGGTCAACACATTAAGAGTTGAGTGTAATATCGCTAATAAAGCCTATATAAACGAAGAAAAAGTTCACACCATCTACGAATGTTTACCTTCCGTACCACTGGGATACAAAATTATCTAAGTTCTATCGAAAATAATTGATTTACCTACTATTGCTGTTAAAATTATAGATGGTCTTCAAGTGCACATAGTTCATCAGAAGGGTATCTTGATTAATTTTCATTTTCATAGAAAAGTTATGATTATACGGTTGCACTTAAAACAGCTCAACTGAAACGGGCATAGCGTACAACAATATTAAAGTTAGACGAGGCTAAAATCACGCAAAAAAATTAGACAAAACTACCAGAATAAAACAAAATAGATGAGACGGATCAGCCGTCACTGAACGCCTAAATCGTTAACACGTCAAAACGTACAGTTTTAAATAAACTTAGGCTTGAAAGTAAGAGCTCTTGGTGGCAAAAACTTGTGCTTTATTTTGCTGCCTGCAAACGAGAAAAAGTCGTAATGGAAGGAATTCTCTGGATGCAGTCAGGTGTCCTATTCGATTAGTCGGTTGCGCACTCCGAAATTCATGCAAATAAATCCCACATTGTATCAGCATTTGATAGCATTGATAAAATTAGTACGTAACGTATAACAACTGAAGATGATGGTTCTCTTGAGAGAACAAATGTAGGAACTTTTGGGGTCGAGAGTAAGCTAAGACAAATGAGAACTATTTAAGTATTATAATAGTACCTTTATTAGATGTCTATATAAAGAGCTTAATAGCGTGTCTGATGGCTTAGCGCAAGCGGGACGATTAAAATTGATTTTTTTCCTTTAAAAAAAAAAAAAATTAGAAAAATAAAAAAAAAAATCCTGATAACTATGACGTAACAGTACTTAAGAAAGCAATTGCAAAAATAATTACATGAGATCGAATAATCGACGCAGGACATCAATGTCGCTTGATTACGAGAATATTTACATAGTTATGGCATAGAACAGTATTTTTTTAAATAACAAGAAGAAAATATTTACAACTTAGCTTTTATTAGGCAGCTGCTCAGCAAAAATTACTTTTTTTTAAACCTAGCAGTACATATCTCTGAGTAGATTTCAAGTAGCAGTCGTAACAATAAAGTCGCTTTCTTATTACAAGTGATTTCCGGCAGTTTCGGGGCTCCCTTAATCGACGGTGAGCTCTTTGGTGCCGACAATTTCGATTGGCGTGTCATTTGCAGCTATGAGCTGCAGGTCAGACAGGTTCTCGAAGGATTTAGGTAGTAAGGAGACTTCAGCTCCGGTATCCACCAGAACTACTAAGCCGGAGCTGTGGTCAGTCATAAAAGTCTTTTGCTTGTAATTGCTTCTGGCACTCCGTCGGCGAAACGCTCTTGCCGTTTTTTGATGAGCCGTTCCAGGAGTATGGACTTGGGCAGCGGTTGGCGCGCTTACCTCATTTGCGGTGAAGAAAGCAAAGCTCCCTGCTGCGATCGCTGGATATACGCTACAATTTGTGGGTGACAGACTCAATAGGGCCTGATTCCACGAAGACTAGGGTAACACGTTTGGGCAGGGGGGATGCCTCCATACATTAATCATCTGTTGATGCTAGGTCGTCGAGGCTAGAAGATCGAGAAACCAAAAGGACCGCACAGCAACCCGGAGTCAGCTACTCGAAAAATATAGACTTCAGCATGTTATCGTTGCATTATATCCCAAGAGACCAGAGTGATGATTAAATATGCGACACTTTCCCAGAAGAAGACACTTACCCTCCGGTCAATCTCTTAAAGCGGTTCTCCGGTGAGGTGCCATAGATTTATCGCGCTTTAACAAGGTCGTAGATATTGTTGGGGCTGGGTTGTCGCTCAAAAATGTCCTGAATGGCACGGACCGCCTCTACGTCAAGGTTTTCAACTACCGAAGTAGTCATAGAGGCTTGAACAGAAATAAAAACGGCTTAAAAGAACCAAGCTTGCGGGTCATCACGGAAAAAATTCTTGCGTTGATAGCTGTCCGACACACTCCCGAAGTGTGGCAAGTTCGTCAGTCTCGGGCATTGCTAATGACTCGTCGGGTAGAGACTGTCAAGGTTTTGGGGGCAGCAAGCCAGGGAGTGCTTGAAAAAAAAACTCCAGAACTATTCGGAAAACAATAACCGCCGCTCAGTGAAATCTAATTAGAAAACATGCAAAAATTAAAAATATAGTGCGCAAAGCATACTCAAATACTATTGAATGTGTATTTTGGCGTATTAGTTAAAGCCTTTAAAATTTAAAATAAAGTAAAATAGTGTTTTTGTAAGTATTAAAATATGGCTATGGATAATATATAACAAAAAATGTATGAGCAATGATGATGCGTGTTTCTTTCACAGTAATAAAATGATTAAACTTAAAGTACGAATAGAGGTTGAAGTTCCGGAAAATGTATACATCGCAAATAAAAGGTGATACGATACAAACATAAAGGTTTGGTTGGTGCTCCAAGAATTACATATACTAGAAAATTCTGGGGCGCAAAAATTAAACAAACAAGCAACGCTATAAGGTACCGGCCGAAAGAACCGAAGTAATGCTTATGATGGCAAGGTCGAAAAGGTTGCAGCCAACTAACGCGTGTTTACGTACTTCCTTAGTAATAAGCGGCGTGCCGTAAAAGTAAAGACACAAGAAAATATGTTGGGTGCACTACAATGAATATGATAGCGTGGTATTATTTAAAAAAATTTTTTTAAATGGCGACGGCAATGATGATGTGTCGAAGACGGCAGCAGTAATTTGCAAGGACCACGTTGAATACGGCACTAATTAAATCATAAACGATGATTCGCTTCTACTCCGCAAAACTTTCTGCTGCTCGGGTTGAAAACAATGTCAGTGGTGTATGATGGCTGCTGGGCTACGCACTTTCTTCAGGTGCAGCTGTTCGTCGGGGTCACCAATGTAGAAACTGTCGAGGTCGAGAGTAAGATAAGACAAATGAGAACCATCTAAGTATTATAATAATAGTGCCTTAATTCGATGTCTATATACAGTGCTTAATAGCGTGTCTAATAGCTCAGCTCAAGCGGGAGAACTGGCGCTCAACTGCTCTCCGCAACGGCCTCTCTTCTTCGCTTTCTCCACTCCGCTCGGATAGACAGTGGGGTCCCTACACAAAACCAGTTAACAACGCCATCTGCCATATGTTTGCAGAAATATGATATGAACTAAATACTACAGAAATTAACAAGTGTAAAAATGTTGAATTGACAACTTTAATGAAAAGATGGATATCTTTCTCTCTCAGTCAGAGTTAAATGCTTGGAGATGCTGGTTGGATTGACAGTGAAGAAAAAAAATCTATTATCAATAATAATTCTTATTTTGAAGTGTCAATACTTTTGAGAATGATGTTTGGTTTCGCTAAAGACTATCGCAAAGTTGTGGTTAATGCAAAACATGAATTAATTCTTACAAGATCAAAAGATGATGTTAGCGCCATCATACAAGTAGCTAAAAATCAAACGTTCAAAAAGTATAAGCTTACATTGACTCAGATTGAGTGGCTTATGTCTTACATAACTGCATCGGAGAGACGAAAAATTCGTTAACTCGATTGTTAAAGACAAGCCTACTTCTATAAGTTTCCACAACTGGGAGTTCTATGAGTATCCTCTTTTGCCAAAAACTTCTAGACATGTGTGGACTGTCAAAACTTGCAATCAGTTGGAAAAGCCTTGTTTTGTTATTTTGGGCTTTCAGAAAAAGCGAAAAAATGAGCCTGCTTTAATTCCAGTCTCTTAGATCATTGTAATATCAGTAATGTACAGCTTTCTTAAACTTACTCTACTATCTTTATAAAAATCTGAATCTTGATATTAGTAAAAATCAGTGTTGAATGTTATACGATGTTTAAGAATTCTCAAGCATTACGGGATAGAACCAAAACCTATGTTGAATATAAAAGATTTTATCACACACATGCCACTCATTGTAATCGACTGCTCCAAGCAAAATGAAACTTTAAAAAGCGCGCTAATAGACGTACTTATTTGTCGGCACTTTTCTTTAATTTAAACATAAGCAAAATCTTAAGCGGCTAATCCACAATGATCTAGTGCGCTTAATTGTTCCCACTTTTCTTTAATTATTTCGTTAGCAAAATCTCAAATATCTCATCTCCTATAACCCAGTGTGCTTACTTGTTTGCAATTTTCTTTACTTAATACGTAAGCTAAATCACAAGCGATCAATTCCCCATGGCCCGGTGCAATCACTTCTCCGCACTTTTCTTTAACTACTATGTTAGCAAAATCTCAAGCAGCTCACACCCAATAACCCAGTGCACTTACTTGTCCGCACTTTCGTTTATTTGTAAAATAAACAAAATCCCAAGCGATCAATCCCTAATGATCCAATGAATAAAATTTAAATAACAAAAGCATCCTCAAGTAAAGGTTAAGATATGGTACATACTATGAATACATTTATAAGTTTTTGGTAACGTAGATCGTATAGTGCGCTAAGTAAGTTTGGAACGTAGTTTGTTTCGAACCTAGAAATCGTGAGCTTAAGACTAAGATTTTTTTTTTTCATTTTACTTATTTAAATAAATTTAGATACTTATTTATCCATGAATTGTTAGCGACAGGAAAGCGTGCATACATAAAAAGCTAATCCCAGTAATCTAATAACTTCTGTCCGCACATTGTTAAAAATATTCTTTTATCTAAACTTAACGCAATTTAATTATCACTAGCTACCCAATATATCTACTGTCTGCACTTTTGTTTGTATAATCAATAAACAAAGTTTTAAGCAGCTAATACTGAATTACCTAAAGCGCGCGCTTGGCCACACTTTAACTTATTTATTTATTAGGAACATTTTGAGAGTTTATTCCTATGCAAATCGAAGCACTCTTTTGTGTGAGCTTTTATGTATTTACAAAGTATTTTACATTTCAACGTATACGCGTACGTACAGCGTACTCTCATGCCAATAATTCAAAGCACTCGCTTGTAATTGCTTTCGTTTATGAAGTAAGTAAATTGATTATTAATATAATAAACGTAACAATTATACTAATCAAATATAAAAAACATTATAAAGTCATAATATGATGTTAGAACTGTTCTTATGTTTTTGTTAGAGTTTCGTTTTTTTTGCTACTTTTTTTATGTTCCTATTCATTAGACAGGTGTCAACACCACCGCAGAGGTACAAAATCTAGCAGTTAGGTCTCTGCATGAAAAATTCTATTTGGTCCGTCTTATATAAAAATGTATAAAAAAGAAAATAATGGTATTTTAAAAGTTGCAGAAAACACCATACATGTGTGACGTTGTGAAGTATACATTACACGTGAATGTTCTACAATTAAGTACGAAAAAAATAAGCCCCGAAACAGATACAAAACGATTCAAAACTATGAAAAATACAGCATTTTGAAAAAAGTATTGAACATACATATAACCTTAAATAACGTTTTAACAGTTACATTTAATTTTCTTAAAATTTAGCTTCGTCAACTTTATACGAAAATTAAGTCTTCCTGAAAGTTTTAAGAAAAAATATTTATTTTGGCTCGAGTTATAGTAAAAAATTAAAATGACTATTTTCCGAATGTATTATTATGACGTCACATACACAAGGAGTATATCTATAGCTCTGAAAAAAAGAATTTTTAAGGGGCTATACTTTGTAAAATTTTTAATTAAAAAAAAAAAAAAAAAAAAAACAAGAAAAACCACGTGTCGATTATTTTTTAAAATTATGCAAGATAGACCTTGTATAATTTTTCATGCTATTAACTAAAAATTGAGCCATAAACCACTCAAACTTACTGCAAAAATACTGTCTTTTGTATCAAATCAGAATTTAATGGAACAAAATATATAGTTAAGTTAGTCAGAAATTTACTTGGAGTACAGCACTGTTAAATTCATCGAAATGGTTTTTGTAAGCATAAGTTTTCACAATCAATATAATACAATTTTCCGTACGATTGTAAAAAGCATCGCGCATTAAGTAAGGTAATACTAGTTTGATTACTTTCTTCATCCTTAATTTCATTTACAGCAGAGAAAGTTTGCTCAGGTTCCGCGTTTGAGTGAGGTATAGCGAAAATTAATTTAACTTTAGATATTACCACGGTATAAATATACTCGTTGGCCTGATTCTTTAAGTTCCTGATTTTACTAAAAAATGTTTCCGTATAAAAATTAATTGATAAATTCTTTTAGTGTTCGTTAAATTTCGTACTACTATTTCGCTATTCAACAGCAATACTTTTGGCATTTAAAAATGGAAAATACTTCAAAATAATATTAAAATTTGGATATCGTTGTCGTTCCGTTCCATTTAACACTACTTGTGGATTAAGAAATGTTTGAAAATATAGTCGATTTAAAGAAAATACTTTTTTATCTCATTGAAACTACGAATGGAAAATTTTTTGCCTAAATCCATACATTTTTGACCTTCTCTTTCGTTAATTTTTTTTCTATTTCCAAGCACAAGAGTCCTAAATACATATTTTCCAAGGACGCCAGATATCTCGTTACATCAAACTTTGGTGACAAAACATTTTCTAATACATTTAAGTTTATAAAATTCTTTACAAGTTGCGTCAATAAATTTTTTATAGATTCATGAATCAAGTGTGTTTTATAAGCCTTAGACTAAAAGGCTGCATTAAAAAAAATTTAAAAAATCTAAGTTAAAATGTAAAAAAGTAACATAGGCTTTTACAGTATTATTTTGCAGTAAATTTAATATTTTTTCTGCGTTCGATTCAAACTCATTTTTTGTCCTTGACAGGCATGATTTTTCAAACTTCTACCGAAAAAAAAAAAAATTAAAGCTGACCTCATAGAAAGAAGACGATCGCAAAATTTATAAACTTCGAGCCATCGCGTTCTCGAAAATTTGAGCACTTTGTTATCAGGACAATTTAAGTCCTCTAAATTTTTCGACAATTCCGTGGAGTGCTTTGGACTACAAAATAAATAAGAATATACTGAGTGAGCAAGTTCTTTTATTTCTGTAAGAAGCATATTACAACATTTTTTGCCACAATCGCTGCCAAGCGACAAATAAAATTTTGGACAATTAAATGAGGAACATGATACCGAAAATATTTTTGAAAACTGTTTACCGACTATAACACTAGCGTTATCACACGAAAACGCAACCATATTTTTAATATTTATTGAACTATCGTCAAAGAATTGTTTAAATACGTAAAACAGCTCTTGTCCTCTACCTTTCTAAGCCTTGATTTCAATTAATTGCAAAAGTTGTTGAACAACAGCATTTTTTCATGGTGACAAATATTATACACAAACACAAAACAATTTTTCATTAATAATATCAGTGCTTTCGTCAATAAGAACCGAGTAATACGAATTATTTAAAATGTTTAAAAAAAATTTTAATTCATTTTTATACAAAACGTTATTGATGACTTTTGCACAATTATGTTCCTTCAAACGAATATTTTTCGCTGCTTGAAAATCCTCTAAAAAATTTTTAATAAATTAAATCAAAGTATTAACTATTCAAGAGACTGACAGGGTTTTGCGCAATAAACATCGATACGCGCATTTCCACGGCATAAATTCTATATTAAAATGATAGTCCTTTATCAACAATTGTTACGATGGCACGTGAATCGATTGCGACGTTTGAGTTATCAACGGAGGTAGAATTTGTGCTATGAGAAATCAAATCAGCTTTGCTAAAAAACTTCAAATCTTTTTGACAAGCTTTACAGTAAGCTTTTTGCTTATCATTCGCATGTTTTACGACCCAATCTTTCAATACCAGATCGCGTAACCAGTCTTCCTGAAACGAAATATCCGACCACCTTATTTTTGCTGTTCCACTTGCACTATTCTTCGGCCGCTCGTTGTTTTTGGTGATGTCATCAAGGTTAGCAAAGAAAGCACGACAAAAAACCACAATGGTTAGTACAACGGTAAACAAAAAAACAAAAGAAAATAGAATCATCAAAAGATTTATGGCGATAGACTGCCTGCTAACAACAACAAACAAGTAAGGTTGAGTGCAGAGACTATTACAACTTACATACGAAGGATACAAAAATTCACGTAAAGAAACAGGATCTACAAACAATGCTACAATTATTTACACGATACTGTACAACTCCTACTCACACCACGCAAATATGTGTGTGTTTTTGACACACTTCAACACAAAAATTAATAAAATACCTTATAAATCCACAGAAAGCACGAAGAAGTAGTTGCTGGCGAAGACATCCAAGCTAAAGAGAGATATACCTGTAGCTGTTCGCTACGCTTTGACGTGTGTTGACAGTTGACATGAGCGCGAGCATGCCTCTGCACGTGCAGACTGAATTCTTTTGTTTAGGCGAGAATCACAACAACTTAAATAATAAAGTTTACTTGAGGATGATTTGAAGAATGAAGATCTTCAAAAAATTGCCAAAAATATCGGCGTCTAGTAAAAGCAGCTAAACGATGCATATTCTAAGAATTATGAAAGTAATAAACGCATACTCACAGCGCATCACATTAATAGGTAAATTTATTAAGTATCAGAAAATCATTGAAAAATACAATGACCTAAAAACAGTTAGAAATGACCAATAATAATTTTTTTCAGTGTTTTTTGGAAAAAATTCTGCTCCGATTTTTGTACTTAAACATTTCGAGTGCACAACAAACAACTTGCCCAGCTAAACAAGTACTTCGAATAACTATCGTTATATGATCAGTTTATAACTATTTCAATTATTACAATATTGATAATAAGTATATTTCATTTGAAAGTAAAAGCGCACACAAGCGAGAGCTTCAAATTTTTTGGGATTAGGGTTTAAAAATGTTCGACTTTTAATAATTAACTAATACTGCGGCCAAGCAAGCACTTTGAATTATTAGCATGGAAATACGCTCTTGGAGTGTAAAATACTTTGTAAATAAATAATAGAGCACACAAGCGTGCGCTTTCACTTACTTAGGATTAGACTCTCAAAATGTTAAATATTAAATAAATAAATGGAAACGCTTAAACTTATTCGGTATTAGCTGCTAGAAACTTTGTTTGTTAATTTAATAAATAGAAGTGCAGGCAGTGAATGTATTGGGTAGCTAGAGATAATAAAATTGCTTTAAGTTTAGAGAGAATAATATTTTTAACAATGTGTGGACAGAAGTTATTGGATTACTGGAGTTAGTTTTTTATGCATGCAAGCTTTCCTATCGTTAATAGTTTATAAATAAATTAAAATCTAAATGTATAAAATAGGTAAAAATTACAAAAAAATTTAGAAAAAAAAAAGGGATTTAGTCTTAAACTCCCAATTTTTTAGTCCAAAATAATCTACGTTCCCAACTGATCTAGCGCACTAAACGATCTACGTTACCAAACACTTACATATATTCATAGTATGTACCGTAGCTTGACCTTTACTGGAGTATGCTTTTATTATTTAAATTCAATTCACTGGGTGATTGCAGAGATGAGTAAAGAGATTGCCAACGCCAATGCTACGGCGTAAGACAACTTTTTTCTACTGATCGGGGCGACCCCCCATGGTCAGCCGTCGAACCAAGGCGCACATTTTTCGAGAGTGCGAGACTCGTATCGAACAGCGTGCACCTACGAATAGAGAAGTGGATTCGCGTGGAAATGAGCATATAGGCGCACGTTTTGGAGACACGTAGAAGGGGGGTATACTGAATATGTGCGCCTACGAGGATGAGAGGAGTGGAAATGACTATATAGCTATATAGCTGAGCGCACAGCCAACGCAAGCAACGACACAAGTCTTTCTCTCTATACTTATGTACTGTAACCAAGAATACTTATAAGTATATGCTATTCAATTGACTCTTGTTTCAATGTCATCTAAATCAATCTCATTTAATTAAAATGTAGAAGTAAAATGCTCAAAGTTACATACAATATCTTTGTATTTCAAGACATTTCTTTTTCATTAGATTCCGTACTTTCAATACTTATTCAGAAAATCCACTAATATTTTTAAAAAATATTCAGCTTAAACTATTTTTTCAAAGATGTCAGTTCAGCTGTAATCTCAAGTTTATTATTTTTATCATCATAATTGCTGTATTAGCAATAGGACAAGCTCCGGAGGTTATCCATAAACATATATGACTTTTACATCAGGAACGTCCAAACGTTGAATAGCTGAGGTGTTTAGGGCTTAAGCTGCTGATTGTATTATTTTGCGATCTTGGTCTCGATTCCAACTATGGGCATTTTTTTTTTTTTTTTCATGCAATTCATCATTCTGTTTTATTTTTTTATTTTTTTTATTTAAGTGTCTTTTAAATTCATACATTATGTCGACAACACTTTTTTCCGATTCGTCGAAACAAAACCGAAGGCACAATAAAACTTACCTTTATTACAATAGTAGCAAACATGATTATTACCAGCAATGTCCCTGGTCATCTGATGATAGGCGCTTTAGATTTTTATTTATTTCATTTATAAAATGGCTTGTAAGCGCTACGGGTTATTCAGTGACAAGCGCTTGCGTTATTATTTTATGTTTCAATAATCGATGAACTGGCTAGTAATTTTACCCTAGGTTACGTACTGACAGGCGCTACAGTTATTTATTAGAATTTCATAAATACATAAATTGGCTTTAAAGCTCTCTGGATGTATTCATTACTGTTGCTTATGCTATTAATGCAATGCAAATAATTTGCATTTCATTTCAAAGGTTTATTTGTAACTTTATGATTATAATTAATTTTTTTATTTATAAACTGAACATATTTGTAAAATATTATTAGGTTCAATATGTTTGGAGTACAGAGTTATGTGGTCAGATGTCAAAGGCACAGAGTTATTGGGTTAAATAGCTTGTGATTAAATTATTTAGGTTTAGTTTTTTAGAATTTGCCACTTAACGCGTGTCAACTCCGCCCACAGGCTGTCAGTTCTGACGGCGCTTATATGACAGTCATGTCTTCGGTTTTCTGCCGCAGTCGTAAGCAGTGTAGTATACAATTATACATGCATATGCATAAGTACGGTTACATACACATACATACGAGGATGCATACAAACAACTACATATAAAGAAAGTAAATTTACTGTTTATTCCCGCGCTTGGACGTCTTCTTAGGACCAATCAGCCGTACCGCTGCTGCCGTGCCGCGAACCGCCACACGTGTGATGTGTTGACAGCTCGCTGTCGAAAAGAAGTACAATTAGGTATTTCCGTGTTCTTTGAGCTTCTGAATCAATAAGTATTTGGTTGATACTTTAAATTGAAATTTTTTATAGCTATTCTTTGCCGTTGCACAGACATTGTTATTTTTTTACGCTTATTGTAACTACAGTGTGTGTAAGTGAAAATAATAGTGCAACGATATAAATAGTGCAGTTTAGTGAAGCTGTTGTCGGAGGTCAAAATGGTTATGAGAATCCACGATGTTTGTTAGTACCAAGGCTGTCATAAATCGAAGCAGTCTGCGAAGATGTTCAGGTTCCCAATGCTACAACGCAAAAGGATCGTCAAAATCAATGGATCATGCACTCTGGTGAGTTTTTATATAAAGCAAATTATGATAAAGATATGTTTAGAACGATGTTCTTTGTCGTGCATGCGCAGAAAAGTTACATTAATTTTTACCGTAAAATCAACGGTAAAGATAGGACGCCATCCCAGGCACCTTATTTTTTATAAACGTGCAAAGAAAATTTTACTGCTATTACCGGTAATTTTTTTAGTGTACATAGAATGTATCGGGATTCATCTATAAATTTTACTGTAGGCTACGGTAATTTTTTCCCTGATGAAAAAAAGTAACATATATCGGAGGTTGGTATAGTAGGGTTGTTGTGGCCTATTATACCAACCTCCGATATCAGTTACATTTTCCCAATAGGGAAAATAATACCGTAGCCTACAGTAAAATTTATAGATGAATCCCGATAAATTTTATGTACACTAAAAAAATGACCGTGAATGGCAGTAAAATTTACTTTGCATGTACATAAAAAATAAGATTCCTGGGATAGCGTCCTAACTTTACCGTTGCTTTTACGGTAAAAATTAATGTAACTCTTATGTACGTGTGGGTTATGATAGGATATATACTTCCCATACATTTCCGAATTTACTGCCCACAAGGACGATTGGGAACGGGGACCCACCAGAAAGAGTAAGAAAAAAGCGCGTAGTTCCGTTTTCGCTGGAGAAGAAAAAAAAAAGAATTTATTCAACGTGCATACACACGACTTTCATACGTATATTTATAATATTTCTAATACACCTATATTTATATATTTGGAATAAATCGACAAGGCGCGTAATTTTCCATCGAGTTTTTATCATACGCGTACATAGGAAATGACCAAGTTCCGACTTCTGGCGCTCATAAGAGAAAAACCAGAACGAATGCCCTGCGGAAAATGATCGCGGAAAAACTTACAGGGCGCGTGATTTTCTATCGATTTTCCGATATACGCCATAGCGCGAATATTACCATGTTCGAAATTCTGGCTCTTATAATTTGAAATCCATAACGAATGCCTTGTTGAAAATGATACACAAAGCAGGGATAAGGAGACCGTAAATTATTTCAGGGTCGATAGCATAAATGCGGCATATTTTCTTTCTGATAAGAGTGTAGTAAACGTCTTTAAGTCTCAAAAACGCTTCGAAGTAGGTCATAGTGTATATTGCGAAGAGATTACGTTTTTTTAGGCTCCGTGACACGTATACGTATTCACACGCATACGCACACACACACGCACACGCACACACACACGCGTATGATTTTTTTTCGTACCAAGTTAGCTTTTTTCATCTTGGTTAATATTATTTACAAATCGAAATAAAATTTTGAAAATTAATATACAATATTTTTGTGTTCTTTAACTTTGAACAATGATACTGTTGTTGTGTGCACGTCACTGGAGGGGGTAACAAAGCTTATGGTAAGATAGAAGTATAGAGTTGCAGAAGTTATTGCAAAGTTAAAACATTATTGACTGTATATTTTTTAGTTTCATAACTACTTCAGTGCTTTGGTATATACATGAGAGGAATCGTAACAAGCGCATTCTCCACAGTTCTCTCATTGACAAGAAATTTTAGGTAGCTTGGGCGATTTTTATCGGCTTGATCAAAACTTCTGAAATTATGGAATTATGTTAATAATGTATGCCAAATTCATTTGCGATAAAAAAATACTGGGGTCAACGACTTAATTTTTTCGCAAATCGCTACTGAAAATTTACCAATTTAGCATGCAGTCTTATGAGAATTGTCACTAAAACGGCTGTTACTCTAGAAGTAGTCGATTAACCTCTAAAATTTAAAATAGTTCTCGTGTTTTTTTTTTTTTTACAAAGAATCTATAAAATTCTTGAAAATATACGGTACTTTTCTGGCAATCACTTGATCTTATACTTTAGTTTTATCGAAATAACTATATTTATTGAAAAGTTTACCGTCGAAAAGTGTTGATTTTTTAGGGGCCCTTATGGTACCGTACTCTAGGTACGGTACTAACCGCCCAAGCCACCTTAAGTTAACAAATTAATGATGTCATTGTTGTAAATAATAAAAAATAAGTGGCATGTAATCGTAAGCATGCAGTCACGCACGTCTCATCCACGTTACTTTACAGACTATCTCAGTTCCTGCTTCAACACGATGATATTTAGATTATATTATTGATTTTGTTAGCGACTTTATTTCAGAATTCCGAATGTTTGCTTACAAATTTTTTACAGTAAACAATCATAATGCACAGTCTTTGTTGTTCTTTTCATATACGAGTCTCGTATACGTTCGGCATTGTAATAATTCACAATAATATATTATTTAAATTAGACAATGAATGAAGTCTTCAAAAGATTCTGCAAATTGTCATAAGTCTGGTATTAGATGGCGCCAATATACTCGCACACAGCAAATAATGGAGATTTTCAACTTGACGAAACATTTTTTCTTACTTATTATTTATAGTAACGTTGCGTTCATTATTTTGTCGACAAATAGAGCAGGTTATTCAAAAAACATATATTTTCAATAGACAGGTAAATTGGTGAAGTATTTTTCCACACAGGCAACAACGATCTCCTTACTTGGTCAGCATCTTCTATACGATCAGCAGGCCTGTGCAGTGATCATTTTGCGGAGGATGATGTGATACAGAATAAAGACGGTACTCTACACTGAAAGAAGGTCGCGACTGCAGGTACCTACACAACAGCGACCTCATGCGTGCTCTCAATTAGCGGCAGCAGAGCTCGCGGATTTTGTACGCGCGACGTCTCGTGCCAGGTGGTACCTACAACCTCGAAGGCCGCGTGCTCTGCTATCCCTTAAAGCACGTAATATAGCGTTGCCCCAGGCCAATAGTCTCGTAGTAGCAGCAGCATTGCATCAGCAACTTGTATCAGCTCGTGCATGCTTTCGTGCACATACGTATTTACTGCGTTTGATAATATATATTGGTGTGTATAGACAAAAGAGCAGCAGTCGCTGATTACTCTTCGTACCATCGATTGTGTTGAAATAAAATTGATCTTCTTTTCTAGCATTAAACAAGTGTGTACGAGACACATTCTACTTACGTTAAACGTGCCTGACGCGATTTGATTTTTCATAAAACTACTGCAGATATAATTACTTGTAATATTTTAATGATTTATGTATTTCGTATACCGCATAACGCTTAAAAAACAGTCAGGTTCATGATAATCAATATTCTAAGATATGCATAGCACGTAATATGTATGATGTTGTTATGATTATAAATTATTAATTATTTCTGATATCAATATAAACTTCATTAGTTTTCTTTAATTTATTATTCCCCCCCCCCCAATATTGTCTTAAGCAGCAAAAACAGAGAAACAAAAAACTTTTATTTTTAAAAAAGTATACTTTAATTTTCATAACATATTCAAGTGAGGATGTATATATAGAGCAACTTTGTGGTTTAAAAAAATCATACAGTAAAACAGAAGATTATTCACATGAAATCATAATATTGCAATGCCTCAAGCAGTAAAGAGTGAATAGGTTTACAGGTACCCCTTGACTTGGTTCATCGCGCGTGCTAAAGTCGCGAGCTCTGCTGTCGCTAATCGAGTGCCCGCATTAAGCCGCTGGTGTATGGATATCTCATAACGCGACTTTCTTATCGGCTGTGCGGTAGCTGTTACTATTGAGTGTATAGGCATCGTACGTGCGCCCATCGTACAACATGGGCTCATAATCCGCGGGAGCTGCTGCCGCTAGAGACTTGACAAGTGATGCCACAGTATAAGAAGCAAACTACGTGCGCTCAGAGGCAGCGGAGCTCGCGACCTTCTTTCAGTGTATGCTTGCGTGCCAAAGCAGTGCTCATCGATTGGCGAGCGGATAAAGGTCAGATTATGGAGGAAGAATGTGAGCTAGAAACTGCTGAATCTGAACAAATGGCGCAACTGTGTTGTATGGATCATAACGCAAGTGATGTACAAAAGGGACAAATGGACATTGATGTGAGTAATCAGCGAGAAAGTGCAGGTAATAGTGAAGCGTTTTCAATCCCTGCATACCAAAATAGCGTAGTTAGTTGCAGCGTCGAAAATAACGGTGAATCATTTGTCGTAAGAAAACACATGAATGATTTATCATACCCTTTGAAAAACATTTTTTCAAACGTTGATGAACGTGAATCCAACGAAGTTTATTTGAGTCATGAAGTTGATCATGATAGTAATAATATCGCGAAGGAAGTGATGATTGAAAACTCAGAAGCATGTAAATCAGCGTATTCAAAGTAATAGATTTCTGAAGAAAAAAGCCACTATCCAGAAATTTTGTTCAGTCAAGTGTGAACAGAAAACGCGGTTTATTGAGCGTCGGATAAAGTTTCTTGAACAAAAAGTGAAGCATTTAACTACCGTATACAGAAATGTCAAACAAAATAGTTCTCGATTAAAACAACGCGTAGACCTTGAAAAGGCCAAACAAATGACACATATAACTGATTTTATGACTGACCTTAAATGTAGTGAGTCTCGTAAAACCTTAGTAGCGATGCAATTCAAACCGAAAAACAGACAAAAGTTCACACTTGCTGAACAAAATTTGTGTAAAATAATGTATTATCATTCTGCAGCCAGATATTCTCAGTTAATCAAATTAGGGATAAGGTTAGCCACGGAATCAACCGTTAGGAGTTGGATAGCGCAATTAAATGTAAAGCCGAGATTAAATGACAATGTTTTCAGAAAAATCGAACAGAAGTTAAGTTTGTTACCTACTGAGGAGTGTATATGTTCTTTAAAATTATACGAGATGAGCCTTGAAAAAATGAAAGAATATTCTCCAAAATACGATGAGATAGAAGGTTTGGAGGAGATGGGTGGTAATATGAGGAATGCAAAAGTTGCTAGATATGCCCTTTTATTTTGTTTGGATAGCATTAATGCTAAAAATCCTTGACGCCAGCTGTTTTGTTTCGGTTTTAATGAAAATGGTGCATCTGCTGAACAGTTGCATACTCTTTTACGTCAAATGTTATCAACACTGTTTAAAATTGGAGCTCTTGTTAAAATTATTGTATGCGACCAAGGTTCAAAAAATCAATCACTGTTTAAAAAATATTTAAAAGTAGACGTAGAACAACCATACTTTGAGCATGAAGGAAAGAAAATTTTTGCAGCTTTTGATTGGCCTCATCTTATCAAACGTTAGATTTATCAGTTGAGAACGCATAAGTATATTTTCGTATACGATAAAGTTATTATGTCTTGGAAAGATGTATTAAACACGTACGAGGTAGATAAAATGAATTCTTCATCTAATTTACTCGCGTTTTTGAGCGATAGGCACTTCAACCCCAATAACTTTGAGAGTATGAAAGTAAAATTAGCTTTCCAACTTGTTAGCAGACGAATGGCAGCTGCTATGGTAATTGCTGGTGAAGCTGGTGAAAGAGGTGATGAAAACGGGTTGATATCAGACACGTGGGAGCAGTCAGCTGAGTTTGTTAAACGTTTAGATGCTGTAATTGATGCATGTAATTCTTATGGATAGCGTAATGTAGAAAAACAAAAGCGCCCACTGTTCCATCTCAACCCGGAAATGTAAAAGCGTCTTGAAGAGTTTGTGGAATGGTCTAAAAAGTGGACGAGACATCCGGTACGCTCGGGTAAATGTGGAAAATTTGAGACAGCTGGTAGACCACCATGTTTTATTGGCTTATCTTTAACTGCAAATTGTTCATTACAGTTATTTGAATATCTTAAAGTAAAGTTTAACAATCCAGAGTTTAAATTAGCAACTGGTCTCTGTAACCAAGATAGCGTTGAACATTGTAATTCCAAATGTCGAGGTAGAGGTGGCTTTAATCCTAATCCAACTTGCCGGATGTACCGTGTAACTTTTAGACACATAATGTCAACTGACTTTATCGACACTCGTCAGCACGGAAATGTTCAAACAACAGAATCAAATTCATTGATAAATACGAAAAATACTGAATGTGGCGATGAAAATGTGGACTCGTTAGCAGCTGTTGCAAACAATTTACCTGATTTAGAATTTTCCAAAATACAAGAACTTTTGCCAGCAGCCGAAATGATGGAAACATTTTTACCCGTAGACTCATCGAAAAAAGTAGATTTTGAAACCAAAGGCATGTATGAGAGAAACGCTGTTACTTACTTGAGTGGTTACACTGCTAAAAATGCTTTAAAAAATAGTAAATGTCCTGATTGTAAAAAAGTATTTGTTAAAACTGTCGAAGAAGTACTTACCGTTGATGAACATTACACTAAATGCAGAGAAGACACTTATACTGACGAGTCACTATCAGAAGTTGCGTATTTAACTAGACCCACAGATGTTTTTTCTAAAATTATTTTTTGTCAGTTAGATGCTTATGAACAACATCACGCAAGTCTTTGGCCTCAAAGGAAACTCATTGAGTGTATAATCGATGATGTAGTAGAAAAAATTACTAATGATGAATTTCCTGAATGGTTGGAGAAAAGTAATCCGTGCTACCAACACCGAATCGATGCGTTAAATTTTTTATTAAAAGTTAAAGTATTTAATACTACTCGACAAAATAATGAAACACGCAGAGCAGAAGCAAAACTAGCGATTAAAACAAGTAGTCGTAAAATGAAAATATTAAAAAATGCTTAATTTGATTTATCAGTATTCAAATAACAAGACAAGATTTTGTTAACGTTCTCTTTAAAAAAAGTTATTGCCCACATTAAGCACTACATTAAATAAAATATATTTATAAATATGTATTCATTACAAGAAATTAATAGTTTTTTAAGTAATTAACTACTAGTTTCAATAAGTAAAATTTAGTCTTATGTTTAGTGTCAATTGACACTTTTTTAGAAATCATAAATTTATTTTTTCATTCCAACATATAACTTATGCGCTCTTTTCATATTGGATTTTTATCATTGGTAGTTTTCTGAAAATAATTATATAAAGTCATATTATGCCTAAGAAGCAGCAAACACAAATTAAAGTGCAAATATGTTGGTTGTTGAACATGTAGTTCTGCTCTCAGTTGTTTCCATAACGACTTGAGGGGCAGTGCATAAGCACACGATCAGTTATGAGCTCATCAAGCAGCAAAAAAAAACTCCAAAATGTTGGATGCTTGTTAGAGCAACGCTTCGTTAGTCTTAAGGCCAATATCATCAGGCTCACTTTATTAACACAGAAACTACAAAAATTTTTTTGTAAATTACAGTGTAGAGCGTCTACTTAAAATATCTTAACAATATATATATATAATAACGTATTAAATTTTAAGGAACAGAAATTTTGTATTGTAGCGCGTATATTGTGAATTAGTAAATTGTAATTTTCATTGGGGGTATTTTTTATTTTTTATTCGTTTCAGTTTACCAACAGTGTATTACGATCCTCATGATGAAATAGATGTGATTAACTATTTAATTTTATAATATTTATATTTATATTCCGTATTCAACTACTTGCATACAATAATTTTTTTCATATGTTTATGGTTATAGTAGTTTTCGTACTTGGTGGCGCACCTGGTGCAAACCCTATTTTTCTTACTACGGGCACACCACACTCTCTGAAATTCCCGAAGTAGGAATAGTATATTTCTTACCTAGGGTGAAGAGTATAACTTGCGTGCCCGCGGTTTTTGTATATTTCTGCCCAAGGTGTGAACGACATTTTTTGTATCAAGGGCAGAAAGGGCAACTTTTCGCCCGCGGGTACACTTTCCGCCCGCGATTTATGGTTTTTATGGTAATTATGGTTTCACCCTATGGAGGGAACAAACTTTGGGCCCGGTAGGACCAAAATGTCTCTTCCCACCCGTGAACAAAACGTAATACGCGGGTGGAAAGTGTTCCCACGAGTGAAAAGTTGCACTTTCCGCCCTTCTTAAAAAAATGTCGTTCTCACCGTAGGCAGCAATATACAACAACAGCGCCCTTCGGGCGCGCAAATTGTACTTTCCGCCCTAGGTAAGAAATATACTATTGTAAGTATTTACCCAACAATGTAATTTACAAATTTTTTTGTGTTTTTTTGTTTATAAATTGAGCCTGATGAGGTTGGCGTTAAGACCAACAAAACCTTGCTCAAAGAAACATCCGACATTTTGGAGATTTTATTCCCACTCCTTGATTAGCTCTTAACAGATCGTGTGATTATCCGCTGCCCCTCAAGTCATTATTCAAGAGTAAATATATGTCTAAATGAGTACGCATGAATAAGTATGCATATACAAACGTATAGCTCTAAATATGTATATAAATGTATATATGTAGATATGTAAATGTGTATTATTTGTTTATGGACATGTAAATATGTATAATATATGTGAATACTTATTGCTTATGTAAATATGTATTAGATCTGTAAATAAGTAATTATGTATCAATGTATGTATATAGACCTTTTTTATCACTGTATATAACAAAGGTGAGTTTTTATGTGCCTCTGGCTTTTTTCTCACATAAAAGTTGTGTTATTCTTGAAGTGATACCTCATATTTTAACCTTTATAGTAAATAGCTTCAGATACTGCACAATACTATTGGACTTAATTAGGATGGTTAAAATCTAAAGTATCATGTTAATATGGTAGTGCATGATAATCTTCTTTTCATATATATACGGCTAAATTTTAAAAGTGCTTTATGATTAAATAATTATATACTAATGCATGTGTCATTAAAAAAAAATTAAATTTTAAATATATGTGTGTGTCAGTTTACAAATAAAAAAATTAATTATAATCATAAAGTTACAAATAAACCTTTAAAATGAAATGCAAATTATTTGCATTGCATTAATAGCATAAGCAACAGTAATGAATACATCCATAGAGCTTTACAGCCAATTTATGTATAAATAAAATTCTAATAAATAACTGTAGCGCCTGTCAGTACGTAACCTAGGGTAAAATTACTAGCCAGTTCATCGATTATTGAAACATAAAATAATAACGCAAGCGCTTGTCACTGAATAACCCGTAGCACTTACAGGCCATTTAATAAATGAAATAAATAAAAATCTAAAGCGCCTATCATCAGATGACCAGAGACATTGCTGGTAATAATCATGTTTGCTACTATTGTAATAAAGGTAAGTTTTATTGTGCCTTCGGTTTTGTTTCGACGAATCGGAAAAAAGTGTTGTCGACATGATGTATGAATTTAAAAGACACTTAAATAAAAAAAATAAAAAAATAAAACAGAATGATGAATTGCATGAAAAAAAAAAAAATGCCTATAGTTGGAATCGAGACCAAGATCGCAAAACAATACAATCAGCAGCTTAAGCCCTAAACACCTTAGCTATTCAACGTTTGGACGTTCCTGATGTAGAAGTCATATATGTTTATGGATAACCTCCGGAGCTTGTCCTATTGCTAATACAGCAATTATAATGATAAAAATAATAAACTTGAGATTACAGCTGAACTGACATCTTTGAAAAAATAGTTTAAGCTGAATATTTTTTAAAAATATTAGTGGATTTTCTGAATAAGTATTGAAAGTACGGAATCTAATGAAAAAGAAATGTCTTGAAATACAAAGATATTGTATGTAACTTTGAGCATTTTACTTCTACATTTTAATTAAATGAGATTGATATAGATGACATTGAAACAAGAGTCAATTGAATAGCATATACTTATAAGTATTCTTGGTTACAGTACATAAGTATAGAGAGAAAGACTTGTGTCGTTGCTTGCGTTGGCTGTGCGCTCAGCTATATAGCTATATAGTCATTTCCACTCCTCTCATCCTCGTAGGCGCACATATTTAGTATACCCCCCTTCTACGTGTCTCCAAAACGTGCGCCTATATGCTCATTTCCACGCGAATCCACTTTTCTATTCGTAGGGGCACGCTGTTTGATACGAGTCTCACACTCTCGAAAAATGTGCGCTTTGTTTCGACGGCTGACCGTGGGGGTCGCCCCGATCAGTGGAAAAAAGTTGTCTTACGCCGTAGCATTGGAGTTGGCAATCTCTTTACTTATCTCTGCAATGACCCAGTGAATTGAATTTAAATAATAAAAGCATACTCCAGTAAAGGTCAAGCTACGGTACATACTATGAATATAAACGTAAGTGTTTGGTAACGTAGATCGTTTAGTGCGCTAGATCAGTTGGGAACGTAGTTTATTTTGGACTCAAAAATTGGGAGTTCAAGACTAAGATCCTTTTTTTTCTTAATTTTTTTGTAATTTTTACCTATTTTATACATTAAGATATTAATTTATTTATAAACTATTAACGATAGAAAAGCTTGCATGCATATAAAACTAACTCCAGTAATCCAATAACTTCCGTCCACACATTGTTAAAAATATTATTCTCTCTAAACTTAAAGCAATTTTATTATCTCTAGCTACCTAATACATTAATTGCCTGCACTTCTATTTATTATATTAATAAACTAAGTTTCTAGCAGCTAATACCGAACAAGTTTAAGCGTTTCCATTTATTTATTTATTATTCAACATTTTGAGAGTCTAATCCTAAGTAAGTCAAAGCGCACGCTTGTGTGCTCTATTATTTATTTACAAAGTATTTTACACTCCGAGAGCGTATTTCCATGCTAATAATTCAAAGTGCTTGCTTGGCCACAGTATTAGTTAATTTTTAAAAGTTGAACATTTTGAAACCCTAATCCCAAAAAATTTGAAGCCCTTGCTTGTGTGTGCTTTTACTTTTAAATGAAATTTACTTCTTATCAATATTGTAATAATTGAAATAGTTATTTATTAGAAACAAGAGTCAATTGAATAGCATATACTTGTAAGTATTTTTGGTTACAGTACATTAGTATAGAGAGAAAGACTTGTGTCGTTGCTTGCGTTGGCTGTGCGCTCAGCTATATGGCTATATAGTCATTTCCACTCCTCTCATCCTCGTAGGCGCACATATTCAGTATACCCCCCTTCTGCGTGTCTCCAAAACGTGCGCCTATATGCTTATTTCCACGCGAATCCACTTCTCTACTCGTAGGTGCACGCTGTTTGATACGAGTCTCGCACTCTCGAAAAATGTGCGCCTTGGTTCGACGGCTGACCGCGGCGGGTCGCCCCGATCAGTGGAAAAAAGTTGTCTCACGCTGTAGCATTGGAGTTAGCAATCTCTGTACTCATCTCTGGTCATTGGGGACTGATCGCTTAGGATTTTGTTTATTTTATAAATAAACGAAAGTACGGACAAATAAGCGCACTGGGTCATTAAGGATGAGCCGCTTGAGATTTTGCTTACGTAAGAATTAAATAAAAGTGCGGACAAGTAAGCGCACTGGGTCATTGAGGGTTGATTGCTTGGGATTTTGTTTATTTTATGAATAAAGGAAAGTGTGGACAAGTAAGTGTCCTAGGTCATTAGAGATTGTTTGCTCAGTATTTTTTTCATTTAATAAATAAATAAAAGTTCGGACAAGTAAGCGCACTGGGTTATCGGAGATAAGGCATTTGGGTTTGATGTATTCGGGCTTTAAGCGCTGTGTTTTCTAGTTTTGGTTGTTCGAACGACGTGCAGATGCTTGGCCTATTAGAGGTCGGTTGCGCACAAGCGTGCGCGAGTTCTTGGCTTAATCTCAGTGCACTGGCTACGTCGCAGCAAAAAATGCATACCGAATTTACGTTTACGAAGATAATACAGCTGAGTATTTGGAATCTACTATTCGCTACGTGCACAAACTGAAAAAGCGATCGCAGCAATACCTGTGCTAATATGTGAAACTAAACGATATGTTTATCTTCTGCTAGCAGACTGCTAAGCATTGCTATTATCAGAAAGTTATGTGTTTATACATCGTCAACCATTCTAAGGGTTAAATTTTTAATAAAATTATGAGTATTATGTACATATTTTACTCATGCATGTTCATTCCAAAAACGCAATGAAATACATTGTATACTGTGTATTTCTTAGAGTTTTTAGCTGGGGCCTGATCCTCTAAGCGTATTGTATGAACGTTTGTACAT
This sequence comes from Copidosoma floridanum, assembly GCF_036245765.1. Taxonomy (NCBI): domain Eukaryota; kingdom Metazoa; phylum Arthropoda; class Insecta; order Hymenoptera; family Encyrtidae; genus Copidosoma; species Copidosoma floridanum. Next base: position 12,737,248 of record NW_028321898.1, on the reverse strand, counting down.
ACTGTGTGAACACACCGGTATAGGGCTAATGGAGCTCCCTGATTGGTCAGAGGAGGTCTGTGTTGACTACATTGCAAACTAATAAAACGTATCATGTATCACACAGTACACGGAATTGTGTTGAAGTAATACTCATGCACTTATAGTGCTCGTAGTACAAATTTTGTCTTTAGTTATTCGCATAGGATTGTACCACTTGAGACATTGTATTAATTCGTGACATAATAAGCACAGGACCTTTCGTGTATCCATCGAGGTGCTGTGTTCCTATAGGTATCAAGCACATATCGCGAATATTGCCTTCTGCTGTGCCAGCCCATTAGTTCTCGTTTTTCCCTTCGTGGCACTGCTTTAAAATTGTGCACGTAGCGAATAGAGTGTGCTGTGATTAACATTTAGTAGTATTACATTCTTAGTATGAAATATTTAACAAAGGCGTTGATGTGTAGTACTTCGGAGGCACAAAATAGTATATTACGATACTCGTGCGCGGGGAACACAATTGATGCAGACATGTCAATCACATAACCTCTCGCACGTGTGGTGTATACAACGTTTCGACACAACGTACGCGGGAAACGAGATTCAGAGCCATGCGCATCTGCAAAGATCTCGACGTACACACGCACTCGCACGAGTGCGCAGCACGAGCTGTGAGTCGCATGCGTAAATCGAGGTCTTTAGAGCCACAACAGATGGCTCACAACCAAGTTCCCGCGCACGGCACGTGGAGTGTCGAAAAAGTCTAAGTAGAAAGAAATTTTGCACACTTAGCAAAGCTTATTAAATTAAACTATTTCTGCACTTTTAGGTAAAAAGTTGCGCTGAACTAGACACGGAATGGTTTATAGACGCACTTAATGGTTATAAATAGAACATTTCTTACATGCTTTCTAGTTGGGATATCTTTGATGGACGTTATACTGCTGATACTGACTGATAGTGACTCTGAAACTGATAATAATGTTGATGCCAAAAACGATGATTATGTGTAGGCAAAGAAGAAAAATAAAGCGTAAAATTTAAGATAAAAATATTAAAATACATTTTGCAGTGTAGAAATGAGTGTCTTCTTATAAGCTAATAAAAATTTGTGCATAGCTTCAGTTATACTGTTACGATTGATCAGTCAACATGAAAAAAAAACATGGGTCCGCTCTCTGCCGAAGCATCGGATCCAGGCTAATTAGCATCCCTGGAGAAGCCCGTAGTTTCAGGGGCCACTCCTCGCTGGTAAGGCCGGCGATCCCTGCCCGACGCCTGGCATCGGGTCCGCTAATCCCTACCTATAGCCCTTACACTGTTTCGCATTCACCCAGGCCCGAAAACCTGTGGGGCAAGGAAAAAACCCTGGAATTACTCTAAAGGAAAATTCCACAGAAAAACCCGCCCCGAAACAGCCGGGGTTACATAGGAACTTTTTCCGATGAAAACAGTTTTTGAAAAAATCTGCATTCACCGGGAATCGAACCCATGACCCTTAGAACTGCGTTGTATCAGTAACAAGCACGCTTACCACTGAGCCAACGCCGCTCTTCATGGGTCCGTACTTGAGCAAACCAAAATACGAGAGCCTTAGTAAGGAGGCGGGTGAAAATAGCTGAAAAACCTCTTATAGTAAAGCACGTTGAGGCATCTTAACCAAAATGTCAAGGGGAACTATTATTCCGAAAAAATTTGCTCTTATCTAGAGAAAGATAGATATAATATTACAAAAAAAAATCAATAATCGGTCTTTGCTAGGACTATGAAAAATTTTTTTGTATTTTTTCAAGTTACTACAAATATATGTATTTAAGTTCCGTTGTGCATGCGAGAGAGTGCGGACGTGTCGAAAAAGCGCTCCGTAGGAAAGAGTAATTAAAAAGGAATTAAAGTAAAAATTAAAAGAAATAAAAGTACGAGGAAGTGTAAAAAGTGAAGAAGCAGCAGAGAAAAAGTGTAAAGTGAATAATTTTGAAAGTTTGAAAGGATAAAGTGAGATTAGTGTGGCAGTGTCTAGGTAAAGGGAACACGTGTAAGGCAAGTAAGGAGTGGGTAGTAAGAATAGGGGATAATAAAGAAAGGTATTAGTGAGCGGAAAAACGAGAGACAAGAGGACAGGAAAACAGTGTTAAAGTGGTGATAGTAAAAGAAAAAGTGCAGTGAAGTTCGAAAGAAAGTGAGGTTAGAAAACATATTACAGGAAGAAAGAAGCGGCAATTGGAGAAAGAGGTCGATAAAAGGGGTAATCTGAGAAGTAGATAAGGAAGGTCCCTGAAAAAACAATAGTGAGGTCGGTAAGGAAGAGCACTACTTTGTTGAGTAAGGCTGGTAAATAGAATTTCTGACAGATAGAATTTGTTGTCGGTAAATTAGAAAACTGCATTACCGGCAAAATTTAAAAATGGCAGGAAAGCCGCCTGCAGCAAGTATGAATACAAGAAATAATACAAATACAAAATTAAAGAAACAGACTCTATTGAATTTTACAAAAGAAAATCAGGAGAATAAAGAATTAAACGATAAGATGAGCAGGTTGGAAAGGAAGTTGGACAGCATGATTAGTAGTCTAGAAAGAAGAGAAGAAGATTGGAAAGAGGAAAAACAGATGTGGATAAAAGAAAGGCAACAGTGGACAGAAGAAAAGAAGGCGTTAGAAGAAAGAATAAGCAAGTTGGAATGGGAAACAGAAAAAGCTGAGAGAGAGAAAAGGAGACCGAACATTGTTATAAAAGGAGCAAATATTGAAGGAGAGAATCTGGAGAAGAAGGTCGAAGAGTATATAGAACAAAAGATAAAAATAAAAGTCAAGATAGAGAAGGCTAAAGTGATAAGTGTAAACGCTGGGCAAAATGTGAGGAAGTTGGTGGTAGTAAGGCTGGCAAGTAAAGAAATGAAAGAAGAAGTAATGAGAAATAAAAAACATCTGGAGAGGGGAGTTTACATAGAAAGCGATCTAACAGAGAGAGAAAGAGAGATCCAAAAATTTATTTTAAACAAGTCAAAAGAGCAGAGGAACAAAGGAAAAAATACAAAAGTTGGATATATGAAGATTTTGATCGATGGTAAATGGCTTAGATTTGATGAAAGGAAAGGAGATTTTACAGAAGAAAAAAGAAGGAGCCAAGAATGAAGAGAACAAGAAGATGTAGAGGAGGAGGGAGTGAGAAGAAGAAATGTTAGTGTTTGTGCGTGGAACATTGCGGGAGTGCTAAATAAGGACAGTGAAGTGTGGAAGTATTTAAGTGAGTTTGATGTGATAATGTTAGTAGAGACATGGTTGGAAAAGGACAAGTGGACTAATGTAGAAAGTGAGTTGCCAAAAAGCTATGAGTGGAAGTGTATAGCAGCGACTAGAGAGCATAAAAAAGGTAGAGCGAAAGGAGGAGTAATATTAGGAATAAGCAAAAAATTGGAGAGTAGAAATCATGAAGTATGGAGCGATAATATAGTAATGCAGGAGATTAAACACGGAAATCAGAACTGGAAGATCATAGGAGTATATAGTCAAAATGTAGCAGAGACGATGGGAATTATAAAGGAAAAAGTAAAAACGAAGGAAAGTGGATGCGTACTTATACTAGGAGACTGGAATGCAAGAACTGGGAGAGAAGGAGGTTGGATTAATGAAAGTGATAGTGAGAGTAATAGTGACGACAAGGACGTAAGGTTAAGAAAGTCGAAAGACGAAAAGATCAATGAGGAAGGTAGAAGACTAATAAAAGAAATAACAGAAGAAGGATGGTGTATAGTAAATGGGCAAAAAGGAGAAGAAGGAGAATTCACATACGTTGGTAGCAGAGGAGAGTCGGTAATAGATTACGCAATAGGATGTCAAGAAGCGTTAGTTCAGATTAAGGAAATGAAGATAGGACAAAGAACGGAATCAGATCATATGCCGCTAGGAGTATACCTAGAAAAGGAAGTAGAGGTAGGAATTGTAGAGAAAGAAGAGAGAACAAAGGCAAGGAGGGATTGGACTCAAGAATTGATTGATCAGTATGGAGAACGGTGTAAAGACTTGGAGAGAAAGGGAAAAGAGATTGAAGAAAGATGGAGTGAATTGAAAGAAAAAATAGATAGTGCAGTACCTAAGGTGGAAAAACAGTGTAGAGTGTGGAAGATAGGGGATAAAAAATGGCACGATAAAGAATGGAAGGAGAAGAAGAAGGATTTAAGAAGAATAATGAAAAGGTGGAGGAAAAAGAAAATAGAAAGAAGTTATTACATAGATAAAAAAAGAGAGTATAGGAACTGGTGTGAGGCAAAAAGGAAAAGGTTTGAAAGATTAGAAGAAGAAGAGATAAAAAATGCAACATCGGAAGGCGAAGTGTGGAAATATATAAACAAGTACAGGAAAAAACGAAGGAGAGAAATATCCAAAAAGTTCACAGTAGAAGAGTGGAGAAGGTATTTTATGGAGAAGTTAGATGGGAAGAATGAAGAAGGAATTGTGAGGGAAGAGACAAGAAAGGATGAGGCAAGAACAAATGCAGAGGATCAGGAAGAAATGAGCAAGGAAGAGTTCGAGAGGCAGATAGCCAGATTAAAGGTAGGAAAAGCACCAGGAGAAGATAAGCTGGAAAATGAAGTATGGAAGTACATGCCGGGAGAAGTGGATGCAGCTCTGTGGGAATTGCTGAAAAAAGTATGGGAAAAAGGAGAATTACCGGATCAGTGGAGACAAGGTACGATTTGTTTGATTCACAAAAAAGGTGATAAAGATATGTTAGAAAATTATAGAGGAGTTACATTGACATGTACAGCATATAAGATTTATGCGAGTATGTTAAATGAGATGTTAAAAAAGGAAATCGAAGGTAAATTATCAGAAAGTCAGTTTGGTTTTAGAGAAAAGAGAGGAGTAATAGAAGCTATATATACATTGAAACACATTGTTGAGGAAAAATTAAGCAAAGAAAGAGGAAAATTATTTACATGTTTTATTGATTTAAAGGAAGCATTTGATCGAGTGGATAGGAAAGTTTTAAAAGAAAGATTAATAGAAATGGAAGTGAGTGAAAAGCTAAGAAATAGGATAATGGATATTTATAAAGAAACGAGAAATGTAGTTAAAGTTGGAGAAGAGGAATCCAAGGAATTTTGGACAGAGAAAGGTGTGAGGCAAGGCTGCCCACTGAGCCCGACGCTGTTTAACGTGTACTTAGCGGATCTGGAGCAGGAATTAAAGAAAGGGCAGGTGGGAGGATGCAGAGTTGGTAATGAAAAAGTATGGAGTCGGTCTTACGCGGATGATATAGTATTAATAGCAGATAGAGAAGAAGAATTGAAAGAGATGTTAAAAAGATTCAAAAAGTACACAAATAAAAAGAAGATGATTTTAAGTGAGGAAAAAACGAAAATTTTAGTGTTCGAAAAAAAAAAGAGGAATGATAGAAGATGGAAGTGGGGGAGTAAGGAATTAGAAGAAGTAAATGAAATAAGATATTTAGGATATATACTACAGAAAAATGGGAGAAACGATAGGCATATAGAAGAAAGGAAAAGAAAAGCAGTGATAGCTATGAAAAATGCATGGAGCATAGGAGAAAGAATATTTAAGAATAGCTACAAAAGGAGAAGAAAATTATTTACAGCCCTAGTAGAAAGTATAGCGCTATTTGGTGCGGAAGTGTGGGGATGGGAAGAAGAAGAAAGACTAGAAAGTATACAGAGAAGATATATGAAATGGATATTAGGATTAGACAGCAATACACCAAATTATATAGTGGAGGAGGAGTGTAGATTAGAAAGGATGAGTATAAAAGCGTTAAGGAGAGCGTTAAAGTTTGAAGAGAAAATTAGGGAGTCAGACATAAAATTAGTAAAAGAATGCATAAGGGAAAAGGACAAGGAAAGAGAGAGAATAGGAAAGGATTCAAAAAAGAGAGCTGAATTACTACGGGAAGAGAAAGTAAAAGAAACAAGATTTATGAAAGGAGTAGAATTTAGGGAGGAAGTAAGAGAAAAAATATTAATGAACAAGGAAAGAAAAGAAAAAGAGAAGAGAATGGAAAAGATAGAGAATTCACGGTACAACAGAACATATAAAGGTATAAGAACAGAAGATGAACCAGAATACTTGAAAAAGGATATGCCATTAAAGGATAGAAAGTTAGTAGCAAGGTTTAGATGCGGAAATGAATGCAGAAGTAGAGAATACTGGAAAGGAGAGGAGGATAAGAAGTGTAGATTATGCAAGGAGGAGGAAGAAGATCTTAGACACATACTAAAGATTTGCGGAGATACGAGAAATGAAGAAGAAATGGAAAAAATACTAAGCCACGATGCAAAAGAGATAGAAGTGCTAAGAAAAGTAATCAGAAAAAGGAAGGAGTCAGAAAAGATCTAAAAGATAAAAGAAAGTATGCAGAAAGTTAAGGTAGTAAAGAGAGAAGAAGGATTAGCAGGACAAGAAAGAAGAGAGAAAAAGAAATGCAAGGAAGAATGAAGAATACAAAAAATATATGGACAATTTAAAGAAAAAAGTTGTTAATTTTTTGAAAATTTTTGATAGTTAAGTAGTATTAGAAAATTTTTTTTACTGAATTAAATATAGGAAATTTTGATAATTTTGTTAATTTAAGTTGGAAATTTTTGAATTTTTGATAGGCATGTGTTTAATTTTGAAGTTTGAGAATTGAGTCTTGAAGAATTGGAATTGTAGTGATATTAAATTTGTTTTATTTCAATATTATTTTAAAAAAGAAAAAGTAGAATATTAAGAACAGTTAAAGTAAAAATAAATATATTATATAGCGTAGATTAAGTAGATATTAAATGTACAAAATGTTACGGAACCCCTCCAAACCCGTAAGGGACGGAGTATGAAATAAATAAAAAAAAAAAAATAAATATATGTATTTAATTAAAATTTTTGTTTAATTCAAACCCATTTACACACTATCCTAACAAACTCAAACTTAAATTCGTTAGTTGGCTGTATTCCTTAGCACGGTACTGCGTCGAGTGAGCCAGCGGGGGTCAGCTGAAAAGAATACGCGGTCTGCTTTTCGTAATCAAAGAGTATACATTTTTTACAACAACTTTATACGCCTGCTGTCAAGAACTAAAAACCAAAAACTTTTGCTGAGACGACTAAATAATGATGAACAAAATAAAAAACATCCGCTGATAAGAAATACTCCTTTATGCTTGATCATCTTTCTCTCGCTATACGCCGAGGTTGTTAGTAACCTACCGATCAACTTCTCTTCTCACCACCCACGCCAGAACCAGCACAGTTTACCTACTCCCTCTCATTTTACGATTATTTTCAGCTTGTTTTAGTATTTTTTTTTGCAAATGTCTGGTAAGGTCCATATTTTTTGATACCAAAGTCTTCCTTAACCATTCAAACTTTTTCTTCGTCATAAATTAATCTCTAGCTTTCAAATTTGTGCACCAAACGCTGGAATTATTGCTCTTACCCGTAATAGCAATCTTAATGCGATTTAGGGATTTTTTAAATCAAAAATTCGTTTGAATAAAACTATTGAAAAAAATTAATCTTTACTGAGAGCATGTCAAAGTATAAAAATTATTTTTTTCAGCTAGTAAATAAATCTCTTAAAAAACGACCAAACCTTCTTAAATTGATGTTTCAACATTGGGGGAAAAAGCTACATGGCTAGTCAATTTAAAATAGTATGAAATCGATAACACATACTTATTACTAGTTAAGGCAATTTAACAGTGCTTTCAAATACTAGACAATTAAAAATCTGCAACTGCAGAAGTACATTAATATCTCTGAGATGTTCTTTGATGGAAAATATTTCCAGCAATTTATTAACTGACCACACTGACCCTGTAACATATTAAAATAATATACTAACATAAAGTCGAGAACCTACTAGCAAAACATGTTAGTGTTAATACAACAGAAAATTATGAAATCAGCAGAAGTCGGAAGCATTAAAGTCCGCCAAATTGTTCACCTCAACGAAACTATGTAAGATCCATTATTTTTTCAAGTAACTCAAAAAACAAATTTGTGTGATTAATAGTTTTATAAAAGTAATAGGATCAAATACAACATGTTGTTACCACCCAGGGCATTATTTTACTAATTATTGTATATTAAAATAATCATTTTTCTTAAATTAGATCGTTTTTACATAAATTTGAATTTTGAAATTTCGCGCGCAGCTCTGACTTCCAACTTAGTACTTGATAGTACCACCTATCGCTCGCCAGGTGGCGACCACTAGTCTTTATCGCAAGTAAGAGAGCGACGTTAAGTGTATAAGACAGACTGTGTGACGACTGATTAGGGTCAATCCGAGATTTGCAAATACGTGTAATGCATATCTCTTAAGCTACTCAATTGACTTAAAGCAGTGGTAGATAAGTACATATTCAATAAATATCACTGTACTAATATAAGACTCTTGTCTATATTTTCTATATAACCCAACCTTCCACTGGTCCCACTAGAAGTGATCCAACTCAGAGGGTACGGACCACCCCCTTAAAACCAAGTACCTTTGCCCCCTCCGACGGCCGCCTTCACCTACTACACCCTCTCCAGCTATGAGCCCAGAGGCGTTGGAAGCTCCCAAGCCGCTCATCTGGAGTATAGTCCAGGTATTACCCCCACTTTAAGATCCCGAGACCTCTCGACATCGAGAAGATCACCGAGGCGAGTCCAAGAGACCCTGGCGAGGGTAGGAGAGATGGTGTCTTGTAATAATGTAGTAAATAAATAAATAAATAAATAAAAACAATAAGAAAAGAAAAAAAGAACTAGACACACACTAGTCAACCTGGCGACCAACTCGTCGAGGCCTCTACGAATTACCACCAAATCGCCGCACCTCTCCGATAAGTTGGATTCCAATGAATCAAACGGAGCCACAACGCCAGCAACATCGGAAGCAGTGCCATCGTCGTTGTTCGACTTAAAGGGACGGCTCGAGTCACTTGAGAGTGACTCTGATCTCTTCCAACCGTACTTCCCCACTCAAAGTCGCCAGACCCCAACGGCCACGTTTAACAATGTCTTTTTCAGTGGTACGACTTTGTAATTATTGAGTTATGTTATGTTATGTTATGTTATGTTATGTTATGTTATGTTATGTTATGTTATGTTAGTTATGCAGTTTGACAAACGCAGAAAACTTGTTTATACATTAAAAAACAGTCTTACAATTGCGTTTCACGCAATTCTTTTAACAACATAATCAAATATTTTGAAATACGGCAAAACGATAAAATTATTGTCAATAACTACTTGATGTGAGACTTGCTTATTATGTGTGTAATCCTTTAGTGATGTATTTATCAAAAAAGTTCAATGGATAGCTGTTAGCTAATAAGATTTTTTTTGTGATTCCTAAATTCTCACATAGGAATTAACGGTGAGATAGTTAAATGCTGTTATCTACTATCGCGTACATTATGGCTATTTATTGACATAAGGAGTGTTGTGAATTGAAATTTAAATACCTCCTAGAATGAGTAGGTTTTCTGAACCAGTTAGTTGTTATAGAATTGTTATTTTGAATGATGAGTCTCAAATCAATAAAACTAATTTTTTGTTATTTGCTTTTTCAACCATAAATTTAAAACTTTCGTCAGAATTATTAAAAATTCTTGCCATTCCGTCAATTAAATTAATAGAAACTTTTATAAATACCTCGTCAACATATCGCATGTATAAAGGCATGCCAAACCTCAGTTTTTAAAGGCAAGACTCTTCCAAAAATCTCATGGCCAAGTCAAACAAAACTAGACTCACAGAACTACCTATTGGTGAACCGAAAATTTGTTTAAAAATTTTTTTATTAAATTGAAAAAAAAAAAGGAATTACGTATAATTTGAGCTTACAATTAAGCTACTGAATATTGATTGACATTCTATGAATTACCTTTGGTTTTTTTTCAACAGTTACTTTAATCGTTAGTATAAGCATTGCTCAAAGACCAACGATACACACCTACGTATAACCAGTATTCAAACGTAAATCAGACGATAGGTGCACCAATACATCAGAAGACATCGAAGATTGTTGGAAGATTTAAGAAACAAAAGTGCTAAATGCTTGACTTCCTAGTTTTCATTTTTTCCTAGTAGTAATAAACATAGTAGTTCTGACATTATGGACACGTACAAAAATCGTGGCTGATGTAGGTTCGAGCCTGCGTTACGAAAGAAGTTTGTTATTCTGAGGGAGTAAAATGCTAATTTGCATCCACGGTCATACTTTGCACGTACAATTTACTTTGCGCTTTTCACAGTTGTTTAGTATAGATTAATAAGATATTTAATGACGTTTCAATTAATATATTATAATATGATCCTATGTTTAAAATTTTTAAAAGTGCTAATTTAGTGAAATTTGCCAAAATTTTGAATAAGTTTTTTTTATTTGTTTAGTATAGTCTTAGTTTCATCGTTTTCCTCGAAAACAAAAACAGAAAAATACACCTTTCCTAAAGGCTTCTGTTGCGATATCTGACTTTATCGCTTTGTTGATTAAAAAATCACAGTAATAAATGTTTTTAAAATTCTCTAATTTTTAATAGTCTAATTAGTTGTGTAGCTAAATTTTATGGGGTTACTAATTTTGTTGTAAAAAGTAAGATCTTCCTTAAAAGTGTTAATCATACCACGTTATTAAGACGGTGCATGAAATATTTTTAACTTCGTCGCAAATAGTTGTGTAGACATCCAAACAAGGATAAATGTTACTAAAAATGTACCCCATATTTAACATAACATTATTATTCACTGTGAGGATAAAAACCAGCAGCACTTCAGCAGATTTTTTCCAAGACCTGAAGGTGTCATGAGCCAATTTTTGTGCCGTGATACATAAGCAAAGACATACTAGAGTTACTGTCAGCCACTTATTAAATTTTTCATGAATAACTTATGGCACTAACTTTCATATATTGAAAGTGCCGAGTACCATGAGGTCTCAATTAATTGCAATGAATATTTATGTCACCGAGTCCGTATGTATCACAGCACAACAATTGGCTCAAGACACGTTCAGGTCTTGGAAAAAATCCACTGGAGCGCTGCTCATTTTTATTCTCACAGCAAATAAGCAGTAGAAGTATGAGCGTATGGATCCGCAAATAAAAAGTTCAACACATGAACAGTTAGGGAGTACGAATGCCAGAGTGCGTATCGACTGATTGATCACGCGGGACTGAACTAAACTATGCATTTTTGATGATGTAGTACAGCGCCGCAGCATCTCAACTCCTTGTTACTGTGTACACACTAAAATTCGGCTACAAGCGCACAACACATATCTCACAGTTATAAAAGCAAATTTGAATCTACGAAAATTCTATAACTTTTATAATGTTCATACAATTATCACAGTTATTAATTTTAGCATGCTTGTTTAGTAATTAATAGTGGTATTTATTATAAACAAAACGTCTAAATCACCCTCTGTCATGCGGTTTAAGGGACCGGTTACGTGAATATTCTACTAAGTATAACTAAAAGAAAACAAAATAGCTGCCTTGCGTTGTACACGGCTAAGGGTGCTTTTTAATGGTCAATATTATCAACTGCAATCAGATAAATTTATGCAGAACATTATGTGTTGTATACAATGCACAACTAATCGACAGATTGCCAGAACTGAAGTACAATTTAAATTGTAGGATTTTAATATTTTTTATGGAAACAACTTAATCAGATCAAAACTGGTAACAATAAAAAGTGTAAAACAAATTTTTAGAAAGTTTTTTGCTTATAAATCAAGAGTAGTGTTTTTTGCCTAGAAGTATTTTAATGATTTTGATATATAACTTACGTGTGTATTTTTAAATAAAAATATTATAGTTATTGTATAGTAAAATAATAATATTCTTGTTCGGAACAGCTTAGTCCTTCACAAGCAAGAAAAAAATACTTCATAAATTAATAAAAGTTATTTCTGAGCTAACCAATAATTTGTTAGACATATTTTCCTCTGCATATAATTGATATACTATAAAACTATTTCTGCAAAATTAAAGTAACAAGTATTAACTAGAAGTGTAAATACAAGTGAAAAACTATAATGTATGTATGTAGACAAATATTTATATGTAATTGTGCGTATGTTGTACTATGCTGGAAACAATAATATTTGATATTTTTATAGTAAAAGTAAATTTTCATGTGCCGTCAGCTATTTTCTCTCGTAAATTTGATGTACATTATTTCTTGGGAGTTTGAATAATTATGAATTATATTTCTATTTTTAAAAAACTTTAAGTATCATAAAACTAGGTAAATGCCATAATAACAAGAAATATCCCATTAACAAGTCATTTCATACAATCAGTATTAAAAATATATTCACTGGACGTATTTTTAATAAAATGACAGGTGTGGGTCTCGAGACCCCCGGCAGAAGTGAAACTTCCAACTCAAATGTTATTAAACTCGATATAACAGAAACTGAGAAAATTAGCTTACTCATAATTTTAATAGGTCCTTAAGAATGCGATATTAAAATACTAAAAAATTTATGATTATTGCGTATTAGAGCATGCGCGTGCATAAAATACATATACTTATGGTACATGTAATTCGCGAATTCTAAGTACTTCCATGTTTGCTATGATATATGTATTAATATGTATACGAATTGTTGATCATGTAATTCAAAACGAAACAAAAATTTTCACCATAGTGCCCTGAAAAATGGTACTTTTGTCCAATTACGCAAGACAAAAATTCCTTTTACACAAAATTACTATTCGTGTATTTGATGTGATATCATTTATGTACAATCGATTCTTGTTGGAATCATTGCATTCGACAATTTTGTTTTTTTAATTTTGGCTACCACAAAAGTTAAATAATCCACTCTATCTGATTGACAATAAGGAAAACAATAGACACGTGATTCTGCTGTAACTTGCTCAGATCGTGTCCAGTACTCATACTCACGTGCTGGAATGAAATCCAAAACTTTAAAAACATCAAATTGTGTTAAATGTTGTCAACTTAACTTGACATACTATCTTATACCAATATATTGATCCCTTCATTGAGATAATCGATCATTTAGAGTCAAATTGTCCATTCCAACCTATGTCCTTAACTCAATTTCACTCATAAAATCTTTCACTGGTAAACAATAAGGCTTATATGCCACTTGGGCGTGTAATCATTATGTACTCTAGCCATTGGTGATGAGATTTGTACCTTAGTCCCACCAAAATCGACAAAGGCGAGTGAGTTTTCACTGCATACATTTTGTCCGCATATTTGCACCATAACCGCTGTTTTAACAAAAATCAGTTCAAACTAATAACTTTTTGGATTGGAAATGCTAACCCATGGTCACTTTGTAAAGTATAGGACTAAAATGAATAAATCCTTACGACAGTAGTACTTGAAGTTGTTACCTCTCGAATAGCCAAGCTTTTCTTTTTGTGTACTTCGCACGTACAAACATTTGATTCCGTTTCGACCCCCATGGAATAACCACTCAGTGTGCGTGTGCAGGTACGCAAACTACAGTTTCTTATTGCATTTGAGTCTAGTAAATAAATTATGAGTGGACAAGTCATTGTAATACGTCTATAAGTCGCACGAGCACTACAAACTTTGAAAATTTCATTCCAAAATTTTCCATTTCAACCCTACCTCACCTCAAAGTCCCATTTTTTTTCGTTTTAGAGCCATCAATCCTAGCCAAACTTTTATTCATCACTGTTGGGCTAAAAGACGCAAAAAGACACTTTTTCGTAATCCACATTAAATGCCTTAAGTATACTTGCATCTAAAAAAAATTTTTAATCCTTTGAACTGTACCTTTTTTTGTACATTAAATTTTTTTGAATCTCAGTTTAATATGCAACCTTGTGAAAAAATCACGTAAAATTGCATTTATATGATCTGTAAAAGTCTTTCAATTTTTTAGGAATAAAAGATTACTTTCAGATCAGTATATTAAATTTTCAAATATATTCACAATTTGGTTTTTAAGTAAACTTAGATTGAAGGGATCAAATATGCATAAAAGCATGTGTGTGAGTATATCCATATAAGAAAAACAATTGCCAGCGTTGCTGCATATACTTGCGCTCCTCTCACCGCTCTGGACTTTTCTCCCCTAAATATGTGATAAATATCCTCAAGTCAAAAAATCACCTTAATCAGAGAGGAAAGCTTGTGAAATAATAAAACGGAAAGAAAATAAAGTACTCTATTTTTACAGTACAAAACGTTTTTTTTAATACGAAAAAATTGTATGAACAATTATTTATTTATTGTAAAAGGAACAAATTAATGATAAGTAAATAAATATTTATAAATACATAGGAAATCTGCTCTGCTAAAATATGCTAATTTTTAAGTTTTCGAAAAACTTTAAACCAAAAAAAATTAGTTTATTAAATAAATTATTCATTAATGTAATTTTCAATGAAATCAAATAAATAAATATGCAGTAAATAAAAATTTACATTAAAATGAGTCATTAACTACAGTATAAGAAGAAGTAATGGAGTTTCCTACATCCAAGTCACTCATGGCAGAGTAGGTAATGGTCTCGGCTAGTGTGCAAAAAGTCGAGGGTTCATATCTCTTCGGAAATTTTTTTTTTTTTTTTTTAGAAATTGGTTAAAAGAAAAATAAATAAAATTTAAAACGTGTGATGTGGCGTTATGTGTTGTAGAGGGGACCAAAAGTACGTCACAGGGATGAGGCAGAGGGCGAGAATCAATTAAAATCCACTTCCGTCGCACTTTTTTTCAAGGCCACAAATCTGAGATCGTCGATTTACCCTCGCGCATAACGAGCCTATAGAAATATAACTTTAAATAATCCTGACAACGATCAAAATTGAACCCAAGATCATCCTTCAGTTCATAGCAGTTATGACGAGTAAAAGAAATTGATTGGTACCCATAGCCGTATTGTCAATTTAAAAAAATAGTTGACGCTGAATTTTTTTTTAAATATTACTGGGTTTCAGAATTTTTCAAGTACTGGAAAAATAAAAATAAATTTCTCGAAATCAAAAGCCCATGCATATAATTATAAACATTCAATTCTACGGTTTAATTTTGGGAAAATCATATGGCTAGTCTCTCTGTAATTTTAATGTGTTCTAAACAATTTTGAAGGGTAAGAATAAGATTTTTATTATAAACATCAGTCGCCGTTTGTTTTCACTTTCACTCACCTCTAAGTATAACTGTAGCTGACATTTCCACTCTTCTCCTCGCAAGCGCACACTCCACGGTATTCGTTCTGAGAATAACATGTAGCACCCTTGGCTGCGGCAAAAGTTGGAAACCCGAGGGGAAGCTAGTGGCATCAAATTCACATAGTTCATAGATATCTTTAAATATCTTGAAAGTTAAGCATTCTGTGGTAAGACATGAAGCGTCACAGTGGTAGAAAATTAAATTATAAGTAACTACAATTCTATCCCATGCGAATCAAAGCAGGCGTTTTTATGATGTAGCAGTTAAAAGAATAAAGAGCCTGCGAAAGTATGATGTATATATGTATGTATATTTTTTTATTTAATAAATACTTACTTACGTAGTGTATTTATTTTTAGGCTTTATTATAAATGAGTACATATAGCCGTGGTACAGTAAGGCACATTTTTACATTATATTTGTTACATATTACAAGTAATGGTTACATATTACATTATTGGTCATACATTTATGGATTTACTTTGGTAGTTTGTTGGTACGGTGATGATGTCACATAGACCACCTCGAGAGCGAAGGATCTATGTAGTAGGCATTGATGCAGTTGTACTTCGTTGGCACGTTGATGATATCATATAGACCACCTCGAGAGCGATGGATCTGTGTGGTAGGCAATTTTTGCTGCGAGAAGGTCGCCCATCCCTTCACGAGGAGCATTGCGTGGTGAAAAAGCACATGTAAAAATTCACAGAGGTACTTGCTCGGGAGAGTCGCACTGGCCGGGAATCGAACCCACAGTCTCCCGCGTGCCATCCCACAAACCAGCCGACCGAGCCATCGCGCGCTCATGATGTACATGTGCAGTGTGCAGTCTATCCAATTGTCAATTTTTTTTATGACAAACACAATGCCGTTTATTAAAAAAACAAAATATGCAAAATTGATTCCGATACCTGAAATTGTTTAAGTTGCTAAGTAAAATTTTTTATGAGAAAAGATCAAAATGTACAAAAATCAATTTTTTCTGTTTATTATTGTTAACATAAAAAAAAATGTTCTGACCAAGGCAAAATGTCGATAAACCGACTATCAAGTTCGTAATGACACTTTTAAAGTTTTAATTTACGAAATTAATTTTAAAGTAACTAATAATTAGTTTTTAATTTCACGATTAGCTTTTTGCTGTGCAACTTAATATCTACATTTTTCCATTGTTACATTCAAATTGACATGATCATTTTTTATTCACGTTAATCGAAAGTTTCTTGGTATAAAAAATTTTTTTTCGCACTGTCTCGCCATTAATGTGGTATTAACAGTAAATTATGGATTTAAAAAGTGTCTATTTGATAGGAAATTTGATGATTAAGAGATTGACGGTCATAAATGCCGACAAGAGCAACAGAAGCGAAGGTATAAGCAGAATACACAATTAAATGTTGGCATTTGTTTATAAATTTTTAAATAAATAAATAATGTCGACTTCTAATTTAGACTAAAATTTTTATCCCGTATTCCTGGAGAAATTTTGTAAGGGAATGACCAATTCTTTCTCTACTGGAAAACATAAGATTTAATCATTTTTTTGTCTGCAGGCAATGAACTACCAAGCGATGCGTCTGCTTGATATTTTGCTCTAAATGTTGCTATATCTGTATAGTTAAGCAGGCGCAAAGAACAGTTCTTGCTTAAATTTATCAAACTCCTGACGACGGTAATGCTAGAATATCAGCATACATTTACATGAGATGGAAAGGCACTCACTAATAATGGAAATGGCTGCATGTTTTACGCTGTATGTACCATTATAAAACGCTTACTTTTTTTGTTATTCAAAGATATCTACAGACTACGTGGATTCAATGCCACTTGCTTTCCCCCAAGTTTAACTCAATCGACACCATCGGCGCTGGGGCATATCATTCTATTCCCTACAGGTTCATGTTCTGAGCGAATACCCTTTCCAAGCATTTCCAAAATGTGAGCCTATATATATTAAAAGAGTACACCGCATATAGCTGATTCGTCGGATGGTGTTACGTGGGTTTCTCGGTGCGGAAAAAAATGAAAGCGTGACTTGTTGTTAACTTATGCTTTATGAGAATTACTTATACTAGAGGGAAGCTGTGCATGTCCTAATCTCGCGAACCTGGTCCCTCCGCTCTCGTGTCTGTAACTGACCTCCCTTTTACTCTGTTGCTTCATTTCCCTTCTTATGCTTTCTCTATTCCCCTACCCTTTTGAGCCCAGGCCAGCGGGGGCGCACGCACGCATAGCTATATGCTATCGTATGTAACACGTCCGAGGCCGCGACGCCGACTTCCTTGGCGGCGATTTCCTTCTTGATTTGTATATTTTTGATAAAGTAGTGTTCGTGTTATGTTGTTTGTGTTGTATAGTATTTTCGGTCAGAGGGAAGAGGGTGGTTTAAAGTGCTCAGTCCCTATTTTCTCTTCTGATTTATTTCGCTGTATTTTATGTGTATAGATTTTTGTTCATGTTTTGAACACTTCCTTTAGATAAAATGATTTTGTTTCAAAGTTCTCTTATTTACTTATAATACATAATCGCTTACATGTATTTTTTTTGTCATTTCTTATTTCTATTTACATGTGAGCTGTATAATAAATTATGATAACAAGCTTTATTTTCGCCTTAAACAAAAATTAATCTCTATACATTAACATAATTGTCGATTTCATACTCTTTTTTTTTGTGTTTTTTTGTCGTGGTCAAGAATGTCGAGGGTCAAGGACTTACTGCTTTAACCTATTTATAACATTGTTATTAGTGTCTGTCTTTCTACTAATCTTACTATAAATTTTATCGTTGCTTTAGTTATTCTCGTCGTTATTTTTATTACCTACAAAATTTTTCACTTTTTTTTCGCTTATCTTAAAATACTTATATTTTACGATACATTTCGCTTCGTAAATATTTCGATCATGAGAATACATTTACTATTATATTTAATTTACAAGAAAAATTCATAATTTCGCCTATTCTCTGCGTATTTATTTTAATGTGGTAATAACAATATTAGCTTTTATGACTAATACGTGTTTTATGACTTTTGTCGAGGATGTGCTGGTCAAAGTCTACTGTGTTCGGCCTTATTTTTTATCATTCTTATTATTATTCTTATAACTATTATTGTTATTATCTATACATACATATACTACTTTAAGTATAATTTTATTATCATAGCTATTCCCCCTTTTTTGATTATTGCTATTGATAATCTAAGTTAACCCATCGGCTGCAGAGTGGTGTTGTTCTCCGAAGTTGTCTCTGTTACCGTTCATTGTCTGTTGCGCCGATCGTTACCTATAAACGTTCTATAACACATTAGTAATAGGGGCCCCCCGTTTTTTTTTAAATCCGAACGATCCTGCAGCTACTTCTAATAATATTTCCGTCGCTATCTACGCGTAATCCTTCCAGTCTGACAGCTCTCCTTTTATTTGCACTACCTCGTATTCGTATGTTTGGTGATACGCACCACCGTGATGTTTTCTTATTTCATATATGCTACTCTATTTCTGCGGGTATATGTTTGTTTTTGAAATATTTTAAGAACCGCAGTAGAGAGAGTGAGGGGCGAGAAAGGAGAGCGATTGGCCGTATGGCTATGCGTCGTCTTCATTTACGTTCTATCTGAGTTTCTCTTTTTGTATTTCTACGCCCATGCACATTTGTACCTGGAAGGTGGTTTGCTCGAATATGACGCGATCCAATGCATTGTACCAGTCGAGAACCGTGTTCTTATTCTCAGCTGCGAGTGTCACACTCTCTTTACAGATATCAATTTCTTATCTTATGTTGTGGCATACCCTATGCATTATACATATATCTATTTTTCGCTATCCTACTACGGCCAAGTTTCCTTCTTGCCGTATGCTTAATTTTTTTTCTTACTTTGTCATTATTGTTTTTTTCCAATTGTTTGCTTTTTCTAATTAATTATTTTTTTCTAATTTGCTGTTTTTTATCCTTTTATATTTTTTCATTCTTTTTGGTAATTGAATAAGTATACTTTATTAATATATTTAATTATTATTACACTCCAACAGAGGCGAGTTCGGAAAGATTGTCAATCTCATGCCAAAGGCTCAATTGGCTTATATTGGTCTGATCCAATTTCCTGTTCGTAAAATTCTCTTGCTCCCTTCCTGCCGTTCTTGTGTGTCATTCATGGAGACGAAATTATGATGGAGCCTTGTTGATTTCGATGATTCAACGGCGCTGGCGCCCATTCACTGCAATTATTATTTTCCACTTTCTTCTCTAACGCCACCGTAGCGTTCGGATAATCCGTTACGTTCGTTTTTTTTTTTTTTTTGCAGATTTTAATGCGTTGCTTATTTTGTCTTTTCCTGGATATGAGCGTCAGCTAAGAGGGTTCACTGCGCAGTCTGTGGGCTTCCGTCGGGTTACGAGAATCGCTTTCGATTGCTCCAGGTCCATGCCTAGCGAAGGATCTTTGTGGAATTTTTGAGGATAGTGGGGTACTCTTAGAATATCTTCGAGGAAGGAAGGGGTGGTCATTAAACGCCGCGGATGTGATTGCTTTAGGAGATCCCGGTATCCAGCGATAACGATCAGTGAGTTTGCGTTACCTAAAATCTGATCGATTTTCTTTCCGGACTCTTCTCTGCTTTTCGATTTCTTTTTTTGTTCGTCTGTTCAACCTTCTATGTTCCATGCTTATAGCCTAATTTTTGTCATGTTTATACGAGCTATGTAATTTTTCGTTGATTATAGCGCCTCGCTTTTTTTTGGTAATGCTACCTGTTAATTATCTTATTCTGATTATTATCATTATTGTTACAATTGTTTTTATTTTTTACATTATTCTTATTATTGTTATAAAAAAAAAAAATTTTTTTTGTGACATTTTTCGTTAGAGAATGCCACGCACACATCACGAATGTTCTATGATTTGTTCCCATATCGTTCATGTTATTGTTATAATATCTCACTTTTAGGCTACGGCTCGTCCGAGGGCTGTGAAAAAAAAGTATTTATTCTATAGTAAAGTATTTATTTTAAAAGTGTTTATTCTGTAGTATCTTGCTCCTTTTCCTTTGTGGGAATTTTAATATACACGGCTTTTTGATTTTGTCTGTGCTACGCGCATTTCGTTGTCTCTTTGTAATTTTACGTTGTGATTATTGTAATATGTTATAATAGTTATTTCATATGGCCCCTCGAAATAGTCGTCACACTTCCCTTGGAGCGGTTCTTTTAATATATATACCATTTCTCCTTCCATGAAGAACTTTATATTCAGTTTCCTGTCGTAATAATACTTTGATCTATACTTATTTTGTGTCTATGTCATTGCCACCAGCGTTCTTAGTTATGTGAGATTCCTTCTTATTTGTTCTATCGAATCTGTATACGTATGTCCTTTTTCCGGCTGTTTAAAGCTTGACGGAAGTTTTGCACGTTGCCGAATACGAGCTCATATCGGGAGTAGCCTGTGCTTTCATGCTCTGACGTGTTGTATGCCAGTGCACACAGTGGTAATACCTCATCCCATTTTTCAGTTTGGCTGACGTATGCTTTTAAATATTATGTCAGGACGTGATGCATGCGCTCGATCGCACCATTACTTTGCGGGTGGTAAGCTGTGTTCCCGATTTTGTCGACTTCAAATAGTTTAGCAAATTTCTCCATGGTTCTGTTCGTGAAGTGTGTCCTCCTATCTGATAATAACTTTTCTGGAGCTCCGAAGTATGATATCAATGTGTCCGTTAGGGCTCTTACTGTTTCCTCTGCCGTCGCTTTCTGGACAGGGGCCAGCACTATAAATTTGGTTAGCCAATCCTGTATTGATAAGATATGTATATTGTTATGTACCGATTGTTTGTTTATTGGCCCGTAGAAGTCTTTCGCTATTTTGCTAAATGATTTATTAATACCCCGGTGTCCTACTGATGATTCATGATATTCCTTTATTAGTTTATATCTTTGGTCTACTGGTGGCACTACTAATGTATTTGTGTATAACGTGGTACTTATTTTTATTCCTTTGAGAATTTCCTCAATTTGTTCGACTACGTATATCCATTGGTTAAGATTAAGTATGGCTAAATCTTTTACCAATTCTATTGTTTTTAAATTGTTTACTATTACCAGTGACCTAAGGGCTATCACGCATATCTTTATGTCGGATTTTAGTGCTGAATTCTTGAAGTGAGTTTTCGCATACATCTTAATAAAGCACACTTTCCTTACTTTGGTTAGCATGACGTCACCTACTACCTTCTTCTCGTTATTCATGACTATCAGGTTTATATAGCCTCACTCGTCTAACGCGTCGATGGTCTCTGTGCCCGGAATATCGTCCGTTACTGTAAAGAGTGCAAGATTGTCGATATATCTTAACGGGTGATCTTCGACCTTTTTTATTTTTTTAAACGGGGTATGGGGCCCATGGAGGTATGCCGCGCGGTAATCGTGTTCTACATACTCTGTACTTTTCCGTGGAGCCTGCTTTGTCAAACATTTTTCTCTCCTCGCCCGCGCCAGGACTATCGTCGCTTTCTTCTATTACTGCTTTGTTTAGGCCCCTGTCGCTATCCAGTGAGAGAGAGTCTCGTTTGGTATTAGTGTTTAGTGGTGGTGGAGGTTTCGACGGGGGTATGATGCGTTCTTTATCAGCCTTCTTCCTTTCTTTCTCTCTCTTGCTTTCTTCGCCGCTCTCCATCCGTATCCCATGCGTCCTCTTCCCCGTTTTCTCCTTCTCGCTTGTTTACGGATTGGTCGTTGATATCTCCTTCAAGATCTTCTTCTGTGTTATCTCGAAGTTCCTGGTTATCGGAGTTGTCGTCTTGATTCTCATTATTATTTTTATGCGAGTGGCCGCCACCACTGGTTTCCTCTGCGAGGACTTGATAGTGTTGGCTCTTAAGATGTATGTGCTTGAATTATGCGTCTTTCCCCACCATAAATTGGTGGTATACTGTCTAATTGGGTGACACTAACAGGCGTATGCATATGTTTGCTTCACACTGTTGTGAGAATATAAAAGCGCATTCACCGTCGCCGAATTCATGGCTCTTATTTAGTATTTGTTTGGTTCCTTTTGGTTCTTTACATTTACTTATCCATTCTGACCTGCGTAGTATTACTCTAAGCTCGTCTGTTGATTCTGACAATCCGTACAGAAGTTTTAGGCAATGGAACAGACAGCTTCCGTCCCTAAGGACATCGATCATTATTAGCTGTTTGTAGGGTTTTGCGCATTGAATTTCCAATTCTCGAGTCTTTGCATCTTCTTCGTCATTCATTGCGATCAGTGTCATCGCTTTTCCATACATCGATCCTTATGCCCTTTTCCCCCCTGTCTTTCTTTTCAACGTCGATTGAGACCTTTGCTCGATTGGTTGATTTATTAAATATTGACTTTGAATTGATAATTGAGCCTTGATTATTATTATAATTATTATTTTCGCCGTCAGGTTCGTGTGTATATGGCGGTCGTTTAAACGCGTACCCGTTCGGTGCTGTTCGGCTTGCTCCGGTTATTTCCGTTCCCCGCTCGTCTACCTGCTGTCTGTCTTTGGCTCTACTCTCTGTTTGGTCATGAACCTCTCTTTTATTTTCCTATATCTCCTTACCTTCTTTGTCTCCATCAGTTGGTTTTGCTGCTGCCGTTTTTTCTACTGCCTCTCTAGCTTTCCGCTCTCTCTTTCTTTTTCTGTTCTTTCCACTGCCTCGCTATTCCGTGCTAGTTGGCATCCGCAATATTTTTCTGGCTCGGATTCCCTCTGCGTTGCTGCCAGTATATCACAATGCGCGATAATAATTTCTCTTGAGTTGTGTGGTTGCTCGGTAGTGTTAGAAAAGTCTGGAATTTTCCTATGTAAAGTATCCAATTGTCGTTTACGAGTTCGGTGTTGTCTTTTCTCATTTATACCGTCATTTATTAATGGCGTACTCGTCGTTTTTCTTCTTTATTTCATGTTTTTCTCTTGACGCATGTATGATAGTTTATAATCTGCTGGTCCGCGTGAAAAAATTTCTTCTTTGTTGTTCACCGCTGTAAAGTTATCTTTTGTTGTCTTATTTTTTGGTTTTTCCATTATCGCCCATTCTGATCCTGTATCTCTATTATTGTAGCTGCTGGTGCTTGATACGTGTTCGGTTCCTTTAAATTTCGTGGGCTTCTTTTTAATGACTTGCTTGTCTGACTTGTTCGAGTCAGATGTTTTTATTCTGACTTCCTTATTCTTTATTATTAGATTCCTCTGTCTTCTAGTGCGCATTTTATATATACGTACCGGTGGCGCGTTAACGTCTTCGTGATTGTCCCTTTCCTGTTTTTCTGCAAGCTCATACAGGTTTCGGCACGGTAGTTCTGAATTTTCCTCCCTTTCTTTTAGTACTGGATTTCGCGAAAGAGCATCCGTGCTTTATTTTTCTGTCCAGGTCTGTGGACAACATCAAACTCATATCCCTGGAGTTCTGCTTTCAGTCTTGTAAACCTTAAGTCTGGTTTCTATGATGTATGGAAATGCTTGAGCAGTTCATGGTCAGTTACGACTGTAATTTTACGACCGAACAAATATGTTCTAAATTGCTCTTTGGCGTGCACTATAGCCAACAATTCCTTATCGTATGTTGGATATCGTAATTCACTGCCTTTCAGGCATCTGGATGCGTATTCACAAGGGTGATATTTCCTTATCTCTCGTTGGCTTAAAATTGCTGCGATGACATAGTCAGATACGTCGGTTATTACGATAAAGGGTTCGTTTATATCCGGAGCTTTCAGTACTGGCTTACTGCACAGGGCGTCTTTAAGTTTTATAAACGTATGTTCTTGTTCTTCTTCCCATTTGAACTCGGCTGTTTTTCTTGTAAGCTTTGAGAGGCTTTTGTTGCTTAATCCTTAATGAAGCGTCGATAGTAATCCACTAACCGAAATCATTTTCCTCGCATTTGTTGATTTAGGAAAACTTCTTACTTCTTCAATTTTTTTTCGATTTGTTTTGATCTGTCTATTATCTACAATATGACCGAGCCCTTTTGCTTTTTTCCTAAGAAATTGGCATTTTCTCGGTTCTATTGTGAGGTTTGCGTCGGCTAACCGATTTAAGAGCCTTTTGAATTTTACCTCGTGTTGTTCCAAGTTCTCTGCGAATACCATGATGTCGTCTATACATACCTCTATCTCACGTCCTTGCAGGCCCACTAGTGCCAGTGTTATCACTCCCATAAATGTGCTTGGGCAGTTTATGCATCCCATCGGCATTCGTTTATAGTGGTAATGTCCGTTCGATCCTGAGAACGCAGTTTTATGAGCATCCTCCCCGTGAATTTCTACTAGGAAAAATCCGCTCTTCAAATCTACCACGGTTATATATTTTGTAGCAGCTAAATTTTTGAAGATTTCATTCTGGAATGGCAGCGAATAGCATGTTCCGACGGTTATTTCGTTTAATAGCCGGAAATCCGTTACGACCCAGCGTTTTTCTTCGTTTGGTCCCACGTTTTTCAGGACAATCCACATATTCGAGTTATATGAGAATTTTGAGGGTTCGATTATTTGTTGCTGTAGTAGCTCGTCAATTTCTATTTGCATTTGCTCTCTTAGTTTTATTGGATAACGCACCCTTTTGGCAACGATTGGTTTCTCTGTTGACGTTGTCATTCTATGTTTAAGTGTGTTTGTAACCTTTAGTGGCTCGCTGTCGAGGCCAAATGCAAAAGGATTGTACTCTATGAGATTCCGGATGTGATCTGATTCCTCCATGTTGCAGCCAGATGTATCGATGATTTCCATTATTTTGTTTACTCGAGCCGCTATATCCGATTTCTTAATATACTCAGGATTTTTAATGTCACTCTTTATATTGTAATTATTTTTACCACTTATGGCTTTTCTTTTCTAACTTCATCATCTTCCATATTTCCATCTGAATTTTTAGAACTGATAAGCCCGAGCATGTTTTCGTTTGAGCCTTCAGCGTCGTCCCCAGCGATGCTGAGTGGTTCCACTCCCTGTCCGATTTCACATTCAAAAACATCTACCTCTGATACTGGAACGTCAACTTGTTTCTCTGTTATGTTTATAATTTCCACATATATTTTCGAGTCTTTATTTTCTACTATAAAATTTTCGAATAAGATTCCCTCTTTTATGTTTTGTACAGGGACTCAGCTCACTTGTATGTGGCTGCTATCATCTTTTATGCACGCAAATATTATTTTCCTCGACTTCGTGGGGACTTTAAAATACTCTGGTTTTAGTAATGGGATTCTGATGCCTTTTAATTCTAAATAATTTTCTTTGGCGCTTATAAGGCCATTATATAACTTAAAAGCGTCCCAGCCAATGATGCCTTCCATCTCGATCGGAAAGGTATCTGGGATTACATGTAGAGTAATTATGATACCGTTAAAAGGTATTTTAGCCGTCCCTTACGTGCAGTTATTAGGACTTTTTCTCTGATTTCTATACGCATGTCTATAGGGAGAGCATTATTTTATAATTCATACTTCGGCACGAGTATCCGCGTGAAACTTTGCGATAATACATGATTGCAGTTGATTGCTGCTTAATATTACTGATAGTGGTGTGCTTCAAGTACTTGATATATTTACCCTGCGAATAGGTAGGTTCATGTTTTTGTTGATGTTTTTTTCGTTAGCTAAAGGGCTACTAGTCATAGGTTCCATTTCAACTGTAGTTACCGTACTGGCTGTTATAATTGTTATTATTATTTCTTGGGTAATTTGTTGTTATATTTGTTGTAACCTGCATTATTATAAGGGTTTCTTTTATAATCGTCATTATAGTTTGGCGTATGCGTCTTACGGGGGTAATTATGATTATTTTGGTGGTTAAGGGCAGTTCAGAAAAAATTTAAGTTTCCTACCTTATCGATTGAGTGGATCTAATTTTTCAGGCTGATAAAATGATTTATTAAATATTTAACTATTTCATGAGAAAAAGAGGAGTTGACGCACATTCTTAACATTTCTGAGAATAATTCAAGCCTAGGCTTGGCGAGATTCGTTATAAAATAGATGAGAAAGACATAAAATCAGATACCAAACGAACGATGCATGATCTGATTTTTCGCTTTTTTTCCTTAGACAACAATGGATTGTACTAAAATTATTTTTAAATTGTACTATAATGTGAAAAGAATGTGCATCAATCCTTTTCATCGCGTAAAAATGAGTAGAAAAAATTAATTACAGTAAATAAAAGTAATTAGTTAAAGATCGGTAGGGTACGAAGCTGATACATCCAATGTAAACTAATTGGAGAAATCAACAGGAAGTAATGTTATTTTTATAAAAACCTTTATTTGATGCAGTTTATTGTTAAAGAATAGTTGTCGCACATTCTTGATGCTCTAAAGAATATATAAGGCCTGATTTAAGTGAGATTAATTGTGATTTGGAAACGAAAGACGAAAAATTAGATCACGCGTCGTGTTTTTGACATCTGATTTTACGTCTTTCTCATCCAATTCTCAACGAATCTCGCCGAGTCTGGGCTTGAAATATTCTTAGAAATGTCAAGGATGTGCATAAACTCTTATTTTTTTCAAGAAATAGCTAGGTATTTAATAAATAATGTTAGAAGCCTGAAAAATTAAATCAACGCCATCGATAAGGTAGGAAACTCCAATTTTCTCCGGACAGCCCTTAAAATTTCCTTCCGTATTTTTCTAATTATTATTTCTGTATTGTTCGCATCCGTGGCTCCGATTTATTCTCCCACTCTGTGCGTTTCTCACTAGTGTGCGAAATTCACTTGTATCGTTCCCTTGCGTTTGCAGTAAGCGCAATTTTTAACCGTTACATTTTGTTTATCTTGTGCTGCTTGCGTTGATGGGTCATTCGCTTTTATATCCGGGTTGTGAATTTTCTTACTCATAGCGTCTGCTACTAGTATCATACATAATTTTGTAGCATGCTCCCCGTATTCATCGCAATACGAGCAAAATTGATAATCCCAAGTTGTTTTACCTGTTTCTGTCGTGTCGTGTGCTTCTGCTTGTTCTTGGTTGCGCACGCGATCGTCCGTATCTCTTGTTTCTGTTCTTGCTAGGCATACTTGAGCCTCGATTCGTGCTGGCATTATTTCGCGTAGTCTTAGATCGCTTTCCATTATTAACGCGGCTACTATAGCCAATGTTTTTGGACTCAGGCATGTTACCCTGTAGTTATAAACCGATTGTATCCTGTACATACATTTTTTATAGCTTCTTTTTCAGCGCTTTCTTTCAATGCTTGTTGTTGGCTAGGGAGTGGTGTCGTGTCCGAGTCGTAGAGTTTTATTATTATATCGTACGTTTTCTGTGCGCGGCTGCTGTAACCTTCTACGAGTTCGCCTCTGTATTGCTTTACGACTTTGAATTTTGCTAATAACGTATCGACGCTCCCAATAGTGCTGTATCTGTTTTCCAGTTCTACTAAAAATTGGTCTATAGAAGAGAACTGTGCTAGCCGTGGTATAAATTCGACTGCCTTGTCCTTAAATTTATTTGCTAGAGAGACAATAAAAAACTTTTCGTATAAGGGGCCTAGAGTCCATGATACAATTTTTACCATTTGCTCAAATAGAGGTAACTTAACGGGATCGCCGTCAAATGTTGGCACGTTCATTGCTAAGTGACTCAATAACGACATCGTGTTCTAAATTTGGCATTCGGAATTAAAATTTCCTGTATGATGCAGAGGCACCGTCAACTGGTCTTGGGCATCTAAGTAATTTGTATTCGCCCGACTTGATTCGAATCCCTCTGCAGGATGGGGTTGAGCCGTTGCATTTTGCCTATAATTATTATTGTTGTAGTTCGTGTCACGAGTAACCCCCTCGCTCCCAATTACTTGCATTTCTTGAACTACTGGGATTCGCATTTGTGTTTGACGCGATGTAGCTCTTCTATGGGTTTGTTGTAATAATGGATGTTTTGATTATGTAAGTATTTGATTTGTATATTGTTGCACCAGCTGTGCAGCTGCTTTTCTTATTATATCGTATAGACTTGTGTTATGTTTGGTTTGCGCTTTGTCGCTAGGTTGATTAGTGAAGGGTCGGTTCCTGTTAGTTTTCACATTTTCACGCTCGGCGTGGGTATTTAGTTTTTCAAATAAGGGGGATCCATGTGTTTCTGTTGGGATGGCGCATTAGCTCCTTTATCGCTTATGTCTTGCCTAGAGATAACTGCCCGCGTCTTATGTTAAGCGTTAATTTCCTTAGCATTATCATCATAAAGTGTTTCTGATTTTGCTAGCTTTCTGTAACTCTGCCCATGCTTCTAGGTCATTATTTAAGTTAATTTGTATCACTTCATCCTCTGTGTTAATCGGTCCCATCGCGTGTACGTCTGTGCACCTCTCCACTTCCTGTA
Source organism: Copidosoma floridanum (assembly GCF_036245765.1). Lineage (NCBI taxonomy): Eukaryota > Metazoa > Arthropoda > Insecta > Hymenoptera > Encyrtidae > Copidosoma > Copidosoma floridanum. Next base: position 12,708,743 of record NW_028321898.1, on the reverse strand, counting down.
CTCCTCCTCGCAGTGTATTGTTTGTTTCTACGTCACTCATAATGTTGACCTTTAGTTTTTTCTGTAGGTTGTTAGTGAATGGCCTTTTTTTCTTTGTTTTGGTTTTCGGTTAAATACTCCTTTTAATTATTAATTAATTTAAAAAAATTTTGTATCAAGTGTTTGTCACCTGGATATCGGGTAAAAGCTTTAATACCCGATATTCATGAAGCTAAAGCTACCCGCTAAACGTAGCCGCTGCACTATATGACGCGAACCACAAAAAAAAATTTTTTATAGTAAAAAAAAGGCAAAAAATAGGCTGATTTTCAATCAACAGTAACATACAAACGATCTGACATAGTAATCATCGTATCAAAATAGCTTTATGCAATTATTTAGGACAACGAAATTAAAACCAGTTACAAAATAATATGGTATTGCTAAGTCAATTAAATATATCTCTGCTCCACGTTATGATTAGAAGGTCAAACCTAGCTCATTTTCTTTGTTTTTCACCTACTAATATTATCCGCTAGAAATAGTTGTGTCAGAAGGGCAATAAAAATAGATTATTATAAACAAACACGGAAAAATTTAAGAATTCTAAAATTTTCTGCAGTAAAACGGCTATATCTCAGCCCCGCGTTATGGTTCGTAGGTCCAATCACGCTTATTTCCTTTGTTTTTCACTTAATGATATAAGCTGCAAACAGTTGTGTCAGAACAGCGATAAACGTTTAATTGTTAAAAACAAACATCAAAAGATTAAAGAATTTTTAGGATTTCTGTGGCAAAGTGGCCATATGTCAGCCCCACGTTATGATTCGTAGGGCCAACTACACTTTTTTTCTTCGTTTTTTACTAATGAAAAACGTACAATTTAAATTGTTGTGTCAGAATGGTAATAAAAATTTAATTATTATAAGCAAACACCAAAAAACTGCAAAATTCAAACATTTTCTGCAGTAAAAAGGATAAATCTCTGCCCCATGTTATGATTAAAAGGTCAAACTAGGCCTGTATTCTTTGTTTTTTACCTGTTATTGTTATTTACTCAGAATGATTGTGTCAGAACAAAGATACAAATTTAATTATTATAAACAAACACCATAAAATTTAGTAATTTTGACATTTTCTGCAGTAAAATAGCTATTTCTCAGCCCCACGTTATTATTAAAAGGTCGAACCAGGCCAACTTTCATGGTTTTTTACCTGTAAATATGATCCACTGAAAATTGTTGTGTCAGAACAGCAACAAAAAACATATTATAATAAACAAACACCGATAAACTCAAAAATTCTAAGATTTACAGCGTCAAAAACGCTATATCTCAGCCCCACGTTATGATTAAACGGTCAAACTAGGCTTATTTTCTTCATTATTCACTGATTAACAACATTCACTAGAAGTCTATGTGTCAGAAGAGCAACAAAAATTTAATTGTTACAAACAAACACCGAAAAATTGAAATATTCAAACATTTTCTGCAGTATAACGGCAATATCTCAGGCATACGGTATGATTTGTAGGGCTTACTCGGCTTATTTTCTTTTTTTTTACCTGTTAATATCATCCACTAAAAATCATTAAATCATAACAACAATAAAAAATAAATTATAATAGACAAACATCGAAAAACTTGAGAATTCTAAGATTTTCTACGGCAAAAAAGCTATATCTCAGCCCCACGTTATGATTGCGAGGACAAACTAGTCTTATTTTCTTCGTTTTTTACTTGATAATTACACTTACTAAAAATCGTTGTGTCAGAACAACGATACAAATTGAATTATTATAAACAAAAACCATAAAATGTAGAAATTCTGACATTTTCGCAGTAAAAAAGCTACATCTTAGCCCCACGTTATGATTAAAAGGTCAAACTAGGCCTATTTTCTTCGTTTATTACCAGTTATTACTATCCACTTAGAATTATTGTGTCAGAACAACAATAAAAATTTATTTATTATAAACAAACACAAAAAATTTTCAAATTCTGACTTTTTGGGCAGTAAAAAGGCTTTATTTCAGCCACACATAATGATTAAACGGTCAAATAGGGCTTTTTTTTTATAACCTGTTATTATCATTCACTAAAAATCGTACTGTCGGAACAGCAATAACAATGTAATTATAATAAACAAACACCAAAAAATTTAGAAATTCTGACATTTTCTGCAGAAAAAATGCTATATCTCGGCCCCCTGTTATGATGGAAAAGTCCCACTAGGTCTATTTTATATGTTTTTTACCAGTTTTTATTATCCACTAAACATCATTGTGTCAGAACAACAATCAAAATTTAATTATTCTGAACAAACACCAAAAATTTTAGAAAGTATGACATTTTCTGCAGTAAAAAGGCTACATCGTAGCCCCTCGTTATGATTTGTAGTTCCAACTAGGCTTATTTTCTTTGCTTTTTACCAATTATTATTATTCACTAAAAAATCGTTGTATCAGAACATAAAATATAAATTATAACAAGCAAAATCTGAAAAAATAAAAAATTCTATGATTTTCAGCGGCAAAAAGGCTATATCTCAACCCCATGTTGTAATTAGAACGCTATGACACAACGATTTTGAGAGGATAATATTAACAGGTGAAGAATAAAGTAAATGAGCCTAGTTGGACCTACAAATCATAACGTGGGCCTGAGATATAGCCGTCATACGGCAGGAAATGTTAGAATTTTTCAGTTTTTTGGTGTTTGTTTATAACAACTAAATTTTTATCGTTGTGTTTGGACACAACGATTTTTAGTGAATGTTATTAATCAGTAAAAAACAAAGTAAAATAGGACTAGTTTGTCCTCGCAATCATAACGTAAGGCTGAGATATAGCCTTTTTGCTACTTAAAATCATAGAATTTTCAGTTTTTTGGTGTTGATTTATTTTAATTCATTTTTTACTGCTGTTCTGACACACCGATTTGTAGTGGATAATATTAACAGGTGAAAAACAAAGAAAGTAAGCCTAATTGAACCTACGAATCATAACGTGGGCCTGAGATGTAGCTGTTATACATAAAATGTTTGAATTTTTCAGTTCATCGGTGTTTGTTTTTAATCATTAAATTATTATTGCCCTTCTGACACATCGATTTCTAGTGAATTTTATTATCAAGTAAAAAATAAAGAAAACAAGACTAGCTTGACCTTTTTATCATAACGCGGGTCTGAGTTATAAGTAGGTCACTTGTTCCGTTGCTTGGCCGTGACAAGGCGCTCGAATCGTAGTATGGAAGAATTAGCTAAAACGATATCCCGAAAATTCTGTCTAGCTCGAAAAAAAAATTTGGTAATAGTTTCATTGTATTATAACAAAATGACATAATTTAACAAGTAGAAATGTCACCGAGAGCACCCAAAAAATGGCAAAATTGGCCAAAACATATTTTTCGCATCTAGAAGAAAATTGAAGAATTGTACATAAAAAAGTGTTCCACAAAAAAGATGTGCAATTTTAAGACAACCAATATGAGCTGAGTTGGGTTTAAATTAGTTTAGCCATTTTTTCGCAAATCGCAGAAAAATATCATTTTGAGCCATTTTTTCGAAATAATTCGCATTCCATACATTATTTAGAGCTAAAATTTCAACACAAGATATATATCATAGCCCTTATCATACACGCTAAATTTCAGATTAATCGGTTCTCAACTTTTTGTGAACCGCAGCAAAAACCGAAAAAAGGTCTTCTCGAAAAATGGTGATAAAAAAGTTGTTAGCCAACATAAGTACATTTTTTAAACATATTTCGCTTTGTCTCTATTTACTCTATATTAACTCTATAAGTACCTAAAACGCCATTATCACCAAAGTTTGTGTTTATGTTTTAGGACTACAATATCTGCCTTGTGACCAAATTTCAGCTCTAAATATTGGATAGAACGCGAGTTATTAAGTATAAAAAAAATAACTTAAAATATTAGATTTTTGCGACTAACAAAAAAACGGCTGAACCTATTGATACCCAACGCAGCTCATTTTTTCTTCAAATTGTACATCTTTTTAACGAAACACTTTTTTATGAACGATTCTTCAGTTTTCTTCAATGCGCGAAAAACATGTTTTTGCTATTTTTTTGGGAGCTCTTGCTGACATTTCTACTTGTTAAATTCTGTGTCAATTTGTATTAATACATTAAAACTACTACCCTATATTTTTTGAGCTAGTAAGAATTTTCTGGGCCAAAAAACTAAATTTTTCTAGGGCTCCTATGCTGACTCAAAATCAAATCTCTATGGCAAGTACATTATGACAAACATCATGCAGCTAGATATAAAAAATATTAATCTAAAATCAGCATATAATCCTATAATCCAAATACTTCTGTAAGACATCCTGAATTCAGAATTCACGATTTCATTTAACTGACTTTGATCATCAGCACTTGAGTACATTATTTACTAATGTTTACCAGATGCACACAAGCCTTGACAAGGTTCATGTGAACTAAATTACATGAACATGAAAAAAATACGCTTTTAATGAAATATAGTTGAGAAACATAGTTGGTAACTAGATTTTCATTACTACTCAAAGAATTTGCAGTGTCTTTTAAAAAACTTTGAAACTTACTTACCGAAACCTAACATTCAAGTATTAATACTGAAACTGCCAAAATAGTTTAAAAAATTTCTGTCTACTAGCACTAAATTCACGTCAATACGTGGATATAAGTAGAGCTAAATCTTGGTTACGTGGATTTAGAGTTTGGGTATAATAGCCATGTAAATAATACTGATACTATTCCCATACCCATCCAGATGTAATATATACTTCATAATATTCTCATATTCACATGGATTAGATGCGTATACACCTGGCATTTTAAAATAGGATTCCCAAAAAAGTAATAAACTTAGCAAACACGCATTTTTTACATTAATGTGCATTTCATTATAGACATAATGAAAATAATTATAAGATGTACTTTTTATTACCTTTTTGAACTTGCTTATATTTGTCAATTTCATCTTGTAAATGTTTTTGTGTGTCAACCATTTCTCAACTATTGATTGCTTGACTAATGCATATAACTAGGAAAGAGTATTTTTAAGCGGTCTAATGTAGTACCTACTTTAATAAAATTCCAAAAATTTAAAAGACTATAAATTCTGACTTTCGTTGAAAAATTATTAAATTTTTTTTTAATTTATTCAATCAATTTTATCACTTATATTATGTTACATGAAAATCCAATTGGATATTTCCAATCATGGAGGTTTCCCATCAGAAAACGAAACTGCCTAGCTTAACAGACCAAGAGCTGTGGCCCAAAAATAATCAAAAATCTGTACCAGCCGCCACTCTCACCACAGATAAAAAACTTTGTGATTCGTAGACATTTAAAGTACTTTTATCATATTTCATTCTAGTAAAGAGTGATGTGGTAATTATAGTAGTGCCATATAGTCTATACTTTGTAAAACAGCCACAACTTAGACCATTAACTGAAAGTTGTAAGGTGCCATTTTCGGGTACAAGATGCATCCTAATCTTGTCGCAAATGGCATTTCTAGTTTACAACTTTTTATTTTCTATCCATTGGTGTAAGTTGCGGCTGGTTAATAAAAAAAAATCATATGGCATAACTATAATTACCACATAACTCTTTACTACAATGAACTATGACCGAAATATTTCAGATCTCCACAACAAGGTTTCTCAGTTCTGCTGAAACTGGCGGCTGGTTAAAATTTTGACCACCCTTCAGCCTCAGCCAGGGTTGTTAACATTAACAACCCTGGCCTCAGCTCTTGGCTCTTGGTCTATTATGAAACGTTCCAGAAGAAAAAATTTTCCGTGCGCGCACCGCGCAGTGAGCCAGTTTAAGGCGATATTTCAGAAAATCATGAGAACATCTCTTAGACCATAAACATACAAGAAATGAAGACTGCTCGGTCTTGTGCACCCCGCTAAAGCACAAGTAGAAGAGGACACAACATGAAACGTGGGTATCTATCTCTCTCGTACATTGTAAAAGGTGAGAATGTTCGAAGACAGATATTCATGTTCGATGTTGTGTCTCCTTTTACTTGTGCTTCAGCGCCGTACTTGAGACTTCAGAACGAGCAGTCTATTTTTCTTATACGTCTATGATGCCCACATATACGTAAAACATCTATAGCCAATTAGCAGCGAGCACAGAGAAAGATAGAAGGGTAGCTTAATGTTGCATCTCTTTTTAACGTGTTAACTCTTCCACTTATAGGCTTGCCTAGTCTATCTATAATATCTCTATGGTTATATTTCCTGCACTAATTTCTCTTTCTCTATGTTGGCTGATCGTTAGCTCCCAACCTAGATCCGAGCTAGCCCTAGCCCCGCGTTTCATCGATACATAAGACGCTACGAAAGCAAAGCTTGTGCTAATGTAGGTTACCTCGGCTGCCAAGGTAGGCCTGAGCTTGAGCTATCGCCGATCGCCGAGCTTATATTTTCGATCGAGGGGATGGTCAGGTAGAAGAGCGGTTGTAGAAAAGGTAAGTTTTCTACACGTAGAAGATACGTGAAATACTGTTTACTGTAGAGTATTTCAAGAATCTTCTACAATCTTCAAGATGGAGTTTTCGACACTGCCATAACCTTAATTTCAAGTAAATGTACGTAAATTCAGTAAGTGGCTATCATACTTGCGGGAAATTCAAATTTGTCATATGGAGCAAATCGCAAAACCCCAGATAACTCGACAAAATTTCATACACCATAACTTAATGCATTAGTCCCAAGCTATTTAACCCAATTAACCAACCCGCCTATCAGCAGTCTCACGAGCTTTCATAATTAATAAAATACATTAAATAACGCAAGCGCCAATCACCACATAACGTGGGGCGCTTACTGGTCACTTCGTTAATTAATAAAATAAATCAAATAACGGAAGTGCCAATCACTGCATAACCCAGGGCGCTTACTGATCATTTTGAAAATTAATAAAATTTGTTAGGCAATAACGCGAGTGCTCATCACCAGCCCATCCAGGGCACTCACTGGTCACTACTGGTTGCGCTTGATTGGCACTTGATTCATTATTTGATGCTTTTTAATCATAAATAATGTGACCACTTAACACTGCGGGTTGTCTGGTGCTTAGCACTTGCGTTATTTTATTTAGTTTATTAATAAATTAAGCGACCAGTAAGCTCTCCTGGTTGTGCGGTGATTGGCGATTGCGTTATTTTATTTACTTTATTGATAAACAAAGCAACCAATTAGTAGCGCCCCGGGTTGTGTGGGGATTGGCATTTGCGTTTTTTATTAATTACGCAAAACAACCAAAAAGAGCCCAGGGTTGTGCGGTGATTGGTGCTTGCGTTATTTAATGTATTTTATTAATTATTAAATCTCGTGAGACTTTTACAAAGTAACGAAATGCGTACGAGACAGTGTTGCGTTGTTAATTGCAACAAGAAAGAAAAGCAGGGGGTGGTGCTGTATAAATTCCCAAGTAGACCCCATGAAACAAAACAGAAGGAGCTGTGGATTAGGGCAGTTAAGGTGGCTCCTCACTAAATCAAAACACTGGAGTATTAAATGATATTTTAAAGGATGATTCTTGAAGGTGCAAGGAGTCTTTTCCCAAAATTTTAGACCTCGTCACCACCAAAATTGTTGAAAAAAACTAACTGGAAAATAGACTCTGTAACATAGCCTCTTATGGAGGGTCGTCAAATTGGTGGCGCAGGTTGTATGATATCTCAGCAAAGATACTGTAGTTCTTAATAGAAAACTATGTAGCAGATAGAAGAAATCAGAATCTTTCCAACGACATTCAGGTACTTGGACATTACCATGGGTTTTATAGGATATTTTGTGAAAATAGTAGATAACTGTGCAAGTCACGGAACAGATGAAAAGTGTGGGGCGTCTGCTACATCGAAGAGCGGTAGCCTGCGTAGTTTGAATTGGTCAGAAAGTTGTACGTAAAATGAATAGGAGTTGTGGGGAATCGTAATTATAATAAAAATAAATGAGACGCTGAACTAAGAAAATAATTTAATGCGGGGCTCACTTATGTACTTTTTTGACTAATAGATAAAATTAATAGAATATATCACGATAAAGTTAGGACACGGTTGTATTTACTCGTCACTAATAAATAACTTGTAGATTTTTTCTAAAGTTTTTTTGTCTTTGGTCACCCATGGCTTATTATTAGGTACTTATCGTCAGCTTATTATTATTTACATGCAAGGGTTATGTTGTCAGATTTGTATACATACGTCTGCTCGGGTCACTGTATTGTACGATATAGGTCAACGGTGTAGATGTGACTAAACTTTTTTTGAAGGGACTATAGGTACCTATCCATTTTTAGTCAAAAACCTCCACAGCCCATGAAAAGCTGTGTTGCAGTGTGCTTACTCTTTTTGTGGGATTTATAGTGAGGAGCCACCTTAAGAGACAAAAGTTCGTACCTAACCTACGGAATTTTTTTTATTATTATTATTGATTATAAGTAAAATTATCATGAAAATTTTACAGTCCTAATGGCAGTTTGTGTATATGTTACCATAACCTACATTTGTCAAGCATAGGCAATAATGTACTTACAGACAATTCTACTTTGTATGGATTTAAGCTGACAGATGTTTGTCTCACAACATAGCGATGGATCAGATGACCGACTCCTTTATTTACATATTTCTGTACGTAGGCAACGTGCCCACTCTCTACTAATTTTTTAGCTTTTTTCAGCGTTTCATTATTAAAAACTATGTTGCAACTTATACTTTTAAAGCCTGTTTGGATAATCATATCCATTTTTTAGGGTGCTGATGCTTACGCGATAGCAGTATGTACGTCTTATTCAATAAATAATACTTTCTCCTATAAGCGACAGTGTTACGATTTAATCATACGGGGGTACGGTATTGCGCGATTCTGACACCGAGGGCGGCGCTGCGTGTCATGCTCGGAGCGAATAGAAATTAAAACAAAAGTAGGCAGCTCAGCTTAAACGCATGGTCCAAATCAATCAACCATTAGCCTGGCCACAGGTAATGAGTTTGTAATTCGCCTAGTTAGGTGTGCCTAGCGATACTTAGTGGCCAAGTATGGTACTAAGATAACCAGGTGATTGGAATGAAATCATCAGAACAAACTACTTTCAAATAACAAACAGACAAAATAAAAGGCTTTGACAGCAGATAAAAAAGTGTTTTTAAGTGCTTAAGTCTACAATAACAATGTGGAGTTAGTTTTTTCGATTGTCTCATGATTATATTAAAAGAAAACAACGAATAAACCTGCACTCGTTAGGTTACGTTTTCGTAAACATTCGGACCTGCAGCTCTTCAAGACAGTCGGTGAGTGTCAGTATCGTTTCTGACACTACTGTTTAAGAAAACGTCACCTAACGAGTGCAGGTTTATTCGTTGTTTTCTTTTAATATGATCATGAGACAATCGAAAAAACTAACTCCACATTGTTATTGTAGACTCAAGCACTTAAGAACACTTTTTTATCTCCTGTCCTATATAAAGGCGGTAAACCTGTAAGCTTCAAATGACTGATCGAATGTGTATATGTAATCATTTTTCTGTAATAATGAATATAGATAATTACAGCACTTCATTATAGCTTATGTTGCAAAATGTAATACATCGTTAGCTGGTTACAAAAATCGCTCAGTAAAAATGATTTTCATCCATTAAATACCATTATACTTAACATTTGCATATTTGTAAGTTGATGAAAGATGTGATGAACAAGTAAGTATTTTTATTACGGATCGTATATATGAAACGTAAATAGATACTATAGTCAAAAAAATTACGTACTTGTATGATAAGAAAATTTTGAAAGAAAAAAAAAGTTGTTATGCCTTGGGTGGGAATTGAACCCCAAGATTGTCGAGGCAAAAAATTCGCTCAGCGGCGTAACCAACTAGGCTACCAAAATTCTGACCACGACGTAGTGTTTAAATGTAACATATGTTAATACCAAACTTCAAGGCTCAAGTGAAAGCAAACTTGGCTGACGTTGTAGTAACGAAGAATAAAAGGTATTTTTTTAAAAGCTAAAGTTTTTATGCTAATTCATAAATGTTTAAGGGGTTGGGTAATAAAATTGTCGTTACGCAGTTGCAAACGATTCTTTTTTTTTTCATGAATATGTGTACGGAAGGGGAAAATATTTGTTAAGGATAGAGTGAACGAGTCTGAATATGTAAGTAAGAGAGAGAGTGAGAGAACCTAGCTCCCGACGGTGGCGCTGCGGTGCGGTTGAGAGTTGAGAATGGTAGCTCGACGAAGTGTGTGCGGAGTGGAAGAAGAGACAGACCGTTGAGCGCGCGAGACATGAGCGGGTGTGCGGATGAGATGGTAAATGACGGTTGGCAATCCTGTAACGTTTTCTGATCTTTGTAAAACCCTTTTCTTTTATGATTTTAAACTAATATATTACTTAATCATTCACAACAACGCGTTTATGTAAGTTATTTCATCTCCTGGACCTTTCCCGACAACCCTGGTGCGGCTTTGTGTAGTTACTTAACAAATCAGAAGTGGGATACCACCAGGTTTCGTTCGGGAAGTAAGTGGTGAGAGGAACGCAGGACTAGTGAAATAGAAAGTGTTGGGTGTTGTGTGTGAAACAAAAAGATGAACGTAAAGGCGTTAGAGGCCGAGCTGCAAAAACAGAGGAGTGCCTACGAAGCAAGAATCAGAGAACTGGAGGAAAAGTTACGAAATCCAGAGGATGGATCTCAGCAGTCGGAACGATCGGGAGGAGATACATCGGGAAATTTGTCCCAGGTGATGTCGCGACTGTGTAGGGTTCTGGAAAATCAGTCGCAAATCACGAGTTCGCGCCAAGATGGGGGCGGAACTGGGCAGCTGCTATCTCTCGCGAGTGCTCAGAACGTAATCGCCGAGTTCCACGGAAGTGAAGGACCGGAGCGAGCACGCGTCTGGCTAAGGGACGTCGTCAATGCTAAACAGTTGTATGGCTGGACTGACGAGATGGCTTATTGCGTCGCGAAATCACGATTGAGAGGTGGAGCACTCAAGTGGCTAATGACGAAGGGAGATGCCGTAGTAAATTTTATTTCGTTCGAGACAGCTTTCACTGGTGCTTTCACGTATAAACGCTCGCACAGTGATAAGTTAAAGTTAATGATGGTCAGAACGCAAGGCAAGAATGAAAAGTTGCAAGACTACTTTTTGGATAAAGTGTGGCTGTGCGATGGACTTAATTTCTCGGTGGAAGAAATTCGCGATGAGGTGGCAGCGGGACTTTGGTCCCAAGCATTAGCTCAACACACCGTTGGGCAAACGTATAAGTCAACTGACGAAATGTTGCAGGACTTAGTAAGAGTCGAACAGATTTCAGAGGGGCGACGAGGAAGAATCGCCGAAACACGCGTTCAGAAGAACGTCGCCAAGCCACAGCAGTTCGGAAACGCTGAAGTGCCTGCCATTTCTTGGAAGACGCCGACTCAAGGCGGCGCCACTTCAACAGCCGCGGGAAACCAGCCATATGGTGGAGCTATTGGATGCCAAGCAGTAGAGGCGGTTAAGCAGTCTGTACGCGGAACCAACGTTAAGTGTTTCAACTGTGGTAATGTAGGACATATAGCAAGAAATTGTATTCAAGCGAAGCGCGAGATTTCTTGTTTTGTTTGTAAACAAGCGGGACATATTGCGTCGCGATGCCCAAACAAAATTTTAAACTCTAAGGATAAACGTTCAACTGTTGAAATTACCGAAGTGACTATTTTAAATACGGGGAACAAAAACGATTCGCGAGATAAATTTATTCGAAAAATTCAGCTTGGCGATCACCATTTTACCGCGCAAGTAGATATGGGTTCAGCTGTCTGTACTATACGCGAATCGGCTGTGAATAATGCATGCTTTGGACGTACTAATCTCTGTTCAGTGTTATAGGCCAATTAATCTACGAAAAAGATGACATAATTGTTAACAGTAAACAAAAAATACGTTGATATAGAAGAAAATGATTCAAAAAAATAGCGTTTTGTTTTTTCGGTTATTCAGTGGCTGAGTTAACCTAAAAAATTCGTGAAAGTCTGAAAATCACTTTTTTCGCGTTTGAAAAAAAAGTTGACCTCCAATGCCGAAAAATTAAATGACAAAGTTGTAGACCTTAAAAAAACCTATCGATTGACGCGCGTTGGATATAATTTGAATTCGTAGTTGCTGAGAAAACTTGAAAAAACCATCGAAAATCGTCTTTTTTTAATTTGTTAATAACTTTTTTTCTTTTAAGATTTTAAAGTTAGTTAGTCAAATTATGAGTTTTTGGTTCACAAATCTTCAGTTGTTTTTTTAGCCAAAAATATTAAAAATTTTCCGAAATATCGCATTTTTTCGAAAAAAAACACCTTTCGTAAAAACTTCAATAGACGTCAGGAAATAATGCTGGAGCGATTTTTCAGGGCTTAATCTCTTCGTCTAGACTTGTTATATCATGCAATGTTTGTAGTTAGTAAAATTTTTTAATTTTTGATGCCGAAATCGGACTCCGAAAAAAGTACTTTTTTTTCCTATCGGTTTTTTGCATTTTTTTTTACGTATTTTGATAATTGCACGTATATAACTAACTGCAATGCATTGTACTTATTTTTTTACGAATTTAAAAAAAAAAATTTTCATGTGGAGCCAAGTTAGGTTTTTTTTTTTTAAAAAAATCCCTATGCGACGGTGAAAAGCGTAGAACTCTGAAACTTGCACACTTTACTAACAAATACCCATTTTGTATTAAAAAAATTATTCGCAATCATTAACTTTAGCGGAACGATGGGTATCATAACGTTACAGTTGAGTCTTTTTGCGCGTCGCGCATCGACTGCCCGCTGGTATGAGGTGTGTCTGGCTGGTTGCTCTTACTCGGGCGCTCCGATACGGCTCCAAAATGGAGTCGGAGTGGTGAGAGAAAGATGTTCTCCCCTCATGCAGCTGCTCAACTGTAACGTTATCATACCCATCGTTCCGCTAAAGTTAACGATTGCGAATAATTTTTTTAATGCAAAATGGGTATTTGTTAGTAAAGTGTGCAAGTTTCAGAGTTCTACGCTTTTCACCGTCGCATAGGGATTTTTAAAAAAAAAAAAACCTAACTTGGCTCCACATGGTCGTATCATTAAATTTTTTTTTTGAATTCGTAAAAAAATAAGTACAATGCATTGCAGTTAGTTATATACGTGCAATTATCAAAATACGTAAAAAAAATGCAAAAAACCGATAGAAAAAAAAGTACTTTTTTCGGAGTCCGATTTCGGCATAAAAAATTAAAAAATTTTACTTACTACAAACATTGCATGATAGAATAAGTCTAGACGAAGAGATTAAGCCCTGAAAAATCGCTCCAGCATTATTTCCTGACGTCTATTGAAGTTTTTACGAAAGGTGTTTTTTTTTCGAAAAAAATGCGATATTTCGAAAAATTTTTAATATTTTTGGCTAAAAAAACAACTAAATGTTTGTGAACTAAAAACTCATAATTTGACCAAATACCAACTTTAAAATCTTAAAAGAAAAAAAGTTATTAACAAATTAAAAAAAGACGATTTTCGATGGTTTTTTCAAGTTTTCTCAGCAACTACGAATTCAAATTATATCCAACGCGCGTCAATCGATAGGTTTTTTTAAGGTCTACAACTTTGTCATTTAACTTTTCGGCATTGGAGGTCAACTTTTTTTTCAAACGCGAAAAAAGTGATTTTCGGACTTTCACGAATTTTTTAGGTTAACTTAGCCACTGAATAACCGAAAAAACAAAACGCTATGTTTCTTGAATCATTTTCTTCTATATCAACGTATTTTTTGTTTACTGTTAACAATTATGTCAAATTTAACATTGAGCCTTCGTAGATTAATTGGCCTATTAGAAGCGTTTGGAGGAGGAAAAATTCAGTCGCCCGGTACAGTCACTGAGATCATGCGTTACGAAAATTTGAAGCCGCGTAAACAAGCATTACGTATAGTCCCCGATTCTGCACTAATATATGACGTAATACTTGGACGTTCGTTCACCGAAAACGAGGACTTAACCTACACGCGTCGCGGGAAAGAACTAATTTTTGCTGATACAAAAGTTGACGAAACTACCGCGCCGAAAAAGAAAACAACTAATGATCTGACTGCCAAAAAGGTACGCTCGCTTGAAAGAACGCAACTAGAACCGGGAGAAAAGAATTTAATTAACGTAGCTATTGAATCTGCCGTGCTACAGATTCCTATTATGAATTTGAGCGACAAAAGCGAAACGATCAATGTTGGCGATAAAATAGGCGAGTCAGTACAGTCAATACACGCGCTAAATGATATCGAGGAGCGTCACGACGTAATTTTACCAGACGAAGTAATTTCGGAAGGTTACTTGAACGAGAAACAGAAAGAAGAGCTTGTAAATCTATTAAATAAATACCAAAAATGTATTGCAAAAGATGTAAGCGAAGTAGGCTTGACAGATCAAATTATAATGGATATCAAATTAAATAAACCGACCGAAGTTTGTAGCAAGCCGTACCGACTAAATAAGGGCGACAGAGAAGATCTTGATGCGCTAGTAGATGAGTATAAGCGTTCTGGTATCGTTACAAAAACTGTGTCTGAGTATGCGAGTCCGGCGTTTGTCGTAAGAAAGAGTGACGGCTCCGCACGGATGGTTGTGGACTATAGGAAATTAAACAAAGCGACAAAAGTAATACACCATCCAATTCCAAATTTTGACGATCTAATCGAGAAACTCGGAGAAGCAAGAATTTTCGCGAAATTAGACTTAGCTTGCGGGTATTAGCAAATGCCGCTTACGGAAAAAGCTAAAGAGTTAACGGCATTTATTACTGAGACTCAAACGGGGCAGTTCGAAAGAGCCATGTTCGGTTTGGCAAACGCTCCCCGATACTTCGCCAAGCTTATGGATCGAGTACTCGGAACGGCGCGTAAACGTGGTATCGCGTTTAACTTTTTTGACGATATTTGTATCTACGCAAAAACTTGGGAAGAGTTGTTAGCAAATATCGAAGAGATTTTAAAACTTCTTAAAGAAGCGGGCTTGACGGTAAACTTAAAAAAGTGTCATTTCGGACAGAAAATAATCGAATACCTAGGTTTTAAAATTGGTGAAGGGCAAGTTAAGCCAGGTAACCGAAAAATACAGGCAGTAGAAAGCTATCCTCAACCGAGAAATAAACGAGACATTCGACGGTTTTTAGGGCTTGTTAGTTTTTTTCGAAGATTCGTTCCAGGCTTTGCGGCTATAGCGCGTCCTCTGTCGAATCTGCTTAAGAAGGATGCTGAGTTTCTGTGGACGAAAGAGCAAGATACAGCTTTTATTGAATTTAAACAGAGACTTTTATCCGAGCCGGTTTTAAAAATGTTTAATCCATGTGCGGCGAGAACGGAACTGCACACAGATGCGTCTTCGCTTGGACTAGGTGCGCTGCTGCTACAGTCGGATACTGTCGACGAGCCTCTTAGACTTGTATACGCCATTAGTCGAAGTACCTCGGAAACGGAAGCGAAATATCACTCGAGTAAGCTTGAACTTTTAGCGATCGCTTGGGCGCTTGAGCGTCTGAGACCTTATTTGATTGGTTTAAATTTCACCGTGTTAACTGATTGTCAGAGCGTCGTATATTTGAATGCGTGGAAAACTAAAAACGCCCAAGTAGCGCGATGGATGAGTGAGATAGCTGAATATGACTTGGAAATTAAGCACCGACGTGGTGAACAAATGCAACACGCGGACGCGTTATCACGAGCCCCAGTATCGGAAGATAGTATCGAAGTTTTAAGCATTGAGACGAATGGAAACGAAGTTCTTATTTTTCAGCGATCGGATCCGAAAATTGCGGAAATAATTAATATACTGCAAAAAAAAGAATCAGATCGTACTCGCGGAGAAATAGGACAAGTTAAAGACTTTATACTGCGCGATGGTATTCTTTACAAGAGAGTCACTCAACACAATTATACGCGCGAGCTTTATGTTGTTCCGAAAGCGATGCGAAAATCTCTTGTAATTAGATATCACGACTGCAAGAGTCACTTTGGTATTGAAAAAACGGCGAAAAATATCAAGCAATATTATTTTTTTCCTAAGCTGCGACGATATGTTAGAGTACACATACGCAACTGCTTGGAATGCATACTGGCAAAAAGAAAATCAGGTCCGGGAGAGGGAGAATTGCATCCGATCCCGCCCGGGAAGAAACCGTTTACACTCGTTCATGCAGATCATGTGGGTCCTTTTCTAACCACGCCAAAAGGCAACAATTATGTATTAGGTCTAATTGATAACCTAACGAAAATTGTATTTTTATCACCCGTTAAAAATGTGACTGCACAAGCGACTGTAAAGAAAATGAGCGAATTCGTGAATTTATACAGAGCACCAAACAGAATTGTTACCGATCGCGGAACAAGCTTTACGTCTCACACGTTTCAAAAATTTTGCGAAGTCTATGGTATAATTCACACCCTAAACTCAAGTAGACATCCTCAAGGCAATGGCTTAATAGAACGGCTGAATCAAACACTGATTTCTGCTATGAAAATTGTAGCACAACAAGATGAGCAATCATGGGATAAATGTATTAAAGACATTGAGCGAGATATAAACTCTACAGTAAGTGCGGCGATAGGTAAAACTCCATACGAGGCTTTGCTCGGATATTAACCTCGCTTTAATGACGGGCGAGTGCGATTTTTAACCGAGACATGCAAGCAATACGTACCGCCGAATGAAATACAAGCGCAAATTCGCGAGCGAATATTTAACGAACAAAAACGGTATAAGGAGCGCTACGACAAAAATCGAAAAATAAACACAAAATTCGCGATAGGTGACATTGTATTTATGAAGCGAAATCCAGTAGCAACCGGGATGTCGACGAAGTTGCAACCTGCGTTTGGAGGACCGCTCGTAATTCTTTAAGTAGGGCCTAGTGATACTTATACTGTTAGGAATTTAAATGAATCGACAAATCGAACCTTTCAAACGACAGCGCATATTTCTCAGCTTAAAATTTGGACAGGCGCTACTCCAAATGATGTAGACGAAAGCGATGATGAAAGTATCGATGTTGAAAATTACACAAAAGGAGTCAGTCGCGAAGATGATTCCCTCAGGTATGAAAATCAATTTAACGAACCGAGTGACGAAGAGGATGAGGTGGATACGACTATAATTTGTGCAAACCAACTTGATAACTTAAACGTCGATACCACCCTCGCCGATGCTCAGGTTGATAAAAGCGATGATAAAGACGATAAAACAAAAAAGATACCTGTAAAACGGGATGAAGTTGTAAAAATCCGCCCGAAGCGAAATAGTAAGCGACCAAAATATTTAGATAATTATGATTTATAAAATAATTTAAAGACATGTGTAATAAATAAGAATTTAATCTTAAATACTGTAATAAAAAAAAAAGTAAGTGAAACTAAATTAAATTTGTGAGGACACAAATAAATGAGGATGGCCGAATGTTAAGGATAGAGTAAACGAGTCTGAATATGTAAGTAAGAGAGAGAGTGAGAGAACCTAGCTCCCGACGGTGGCGCTGCGGTGCGGTTGAGAGTTGAGAATGGTAGCTCGACGAAGTGTGTGCGGAGTGGAAGAAGAGACAGACCGTTGAGCGCGCGAGACATGAGCGGGTGTGCGGATGAGATGGTAAATGACGGTTGGCAATCCTGTAACGTTTTCTGATCTTTGTAAAACCCTTTTGTTTTATGATTTTAAACTAATATATTACTTAATCATTCACAACAACGCGTTTATGTAAGTTATTTCATCTCCTGGACCTTTCCCGACAACCCTGGTGCGGATTTGTGTAGTTACTTAACATATTATTGATCAATTATATATTATTGAACAAATACATAAAAAATTCATGTATTTGATATGCAAGCTGCGTGAGCAGAAATGGCCATGAAAATGTTTATAATAAATTTCTGTTAAAAATAACAGGAGTCGCAGGAAATCTTTGGTTTATGTATTAGTCTTATTTACGTATTGTTTCTCGAAAAAGAAACGCAGAAAAACACTGCTCTTGACGAGAGCTTGTGCTGCGACATCCCGCTTTATCAATTTGTTGATTAAAAAAATTTAGTTTCATTTCTCTGATTCTTAATAGTCTTATAATTATTTAGCTACATTTTATATGATTGTTAATTAGGTTATGAAAGGTTTGATCCTCTTTGAAAGTGTTAATAATAGCACTTTGTCAATCCGGCGTGAAATAACTTGCGTTGTTTGAATAATTTTTGAATATACCAATAATAGTTGCAAAGCCATCTGAACGAGGATGAAATGTTAATAAACATGTGCCTCGTTATTAGTATTATATTGTTACAAAAAATACTTTAAATTTAAAAAAATCCCCCAACGAATAAATAAAACTAAGAGTATTTGTTACGCAACGTAAACATGTAAATAAAATAGAATATTTAAAAAAAATTTACACTATGTAATATCGAAATAAAAGGGGAAAAAAACCAAACGTAAAAAAAAAAATTTACCTCGCCGGACATTTGACCCGGGAGTGATTAAAGTAGAGAGACATGGTACAGTACTTAGCTGCCTCGACTACTAGAACATTGGTCTCATGGGTGCATAAAGTGACATACGTTTATAATGAAGCTCCAAGGTTTAAGTTGAAGTTTCTTTCTCTATTGGTAATCGAGTTAAAATATAACTACTTTAAAGCAGAACTAATACTTTTCTGAATATTTTAATAAATACTTGTTCTTATTGAAAAGGTTACATCTGTCGAAGAACGACATTTTAATTCTAGAAAAGTCTTTTATTGCTAAATAAACGTTAAGATAAAAGCAAAGAGCTCTTATTTAATTGAAAAAATTTTAATAAGCAAATATGTATTAAAAAATTAACAATTTCTAACGTTACGGTACGTAGTATTTATATATCATGTAAAATTTTTTTTTAAGTGTACCTATAATAACATACATTATGCGAGTTTTAAAAATAATAATTTTATTAAGAAGTTCCGAGAATTTACATTAAATATCGGGACTCACGTAATCATGACTCGATTTGTCACTTTAGACGAGAAAAAACTCAGGATTAAGCGATATTTAGCTGTACAAATATTTTTAATACTTACCTATTTAACGAGTAATATATTACCGGACATAATAACATACTTAACTGTCCAATATTTATAACAAAATCTTTTTTGAGGGAATGCAGCGCATTGGAAATATATATAGGTATATACGTGCATGCGAGAGCTGCAGCGATAGCCGAGAGCCGAGGGAGTGAGGGACTTGACTCGGGCTCTGTTCGGAAATGATGGGTTGGTTAAGTATTAAGTTGGTACCTACCCCCATCCCGACTTAACTAACCGACCGTGTGTTCGCACATGTTAACAATAGTTAATCAGCTGATCACGTTTTGGCGCACTTTAAGCGCTTTTTGTGGTTAAAGAGAGGACTTAAAAGCGCTTAAAGTGCGCCAAAACGTGATCAGCTGATTAACTATTGTTTACATGTGCGAATACACGGTCGGTTAGTTAAGTCGGGGTGGGGGGTAGGAGTAGGTACCAACTTAATACTTGACCAACCCATCATTTCCGAACAGAGCCTCGAGACTCTCGAGAGCTCAGGCAGGAGGCAGCCAAAATGTATATAGTTATATGTACCTGTATTTGCGATGTGAACGGGAACCTGCCTGTTGCGCCGCCCTCGTGAAAATGAAACTGTCGGGAGGCAAGTTAACAAACTGAAAGTAGCATACGTCTAAAATACGAGACATTCGAGGGAAAGTTAAAACTCTTATATGAAAAAACACCCGAGAACAGCCTATGCATTAGTGCAGTGATCTCCAGTGTAAATTTAAAAAAGGTTGCTATACGTACATCAATTACCAAAGGATAAAAAAAAATACCAAAGTAAGTAGATTGTTGCTTGATGTAAGATTGGCAAATGCATATATAACCTCGAGTATGATAGTGTGTGGCTGACTAAGGTTTATTTACCTGCCTCTCGTCAGTTTATTGATTGTTACGAGGGCGGCGCAACAGGCGGGTTCACATCGCGGATATCCCGAGTAGAATACTAGAAATAGAGAGTGGGCAGCCCAACTTAAACGCATAGTTCAAATCAAGCAACCAAGCCTGGTTGCAGGTGGGTTTGTCATACGTACGGCACTGTCCTGGGGGCAGCTTGGCCTGACTTGCCACGACTTTCGCCCAGTAATCGCATACTTTTGTCTGCACTGATATTTGATATATATATAAGCATATAAGTCTGTACGTATATACATGTGTACGTCTGCGCGCGTACACGTCATACTATTTGTATACTTATATATAGACGTCTCTGTAGCATACTAATCTGCAGACCGAAGTCATGCCAAGTTAGGCCAAGGTGCGCCCAAGTGAGCGCCATATCACAAACCCACTAGAGACTATGATTCCACCATCGAGGCTTGGCCATGCCCTTTCGATAAACTCATCATATTACTGGCCACCTATAGTGTTTAGCCACGGCCGTCTAGCGACCATTTTGTCGGGCTAGAGGTTATAGCGATAGATATATAAGATGTATAGACTGCTCAATCTTACGTACGGCACTAAACATAGAGATATTATAGGTAGAGTAAGAGTAAGCATAAGCAACATAGAGGTATAAGAATAGAGGAGAAAAGGGGGCGTGATATGCGACAGCAGAATTCGCTACGTAACGGGGCATCTATCTTTGTCTGGCAGTTATGTTATTGGTCAAGTCCTACATGAGATTGAATCAACTGTAGGATTCAGGACGAAAAAGTAGCCAATAACATGGCTTTGGCAACAAGGACAGATGCCCCGTTACACTTAATTATGCTGTCGCTGCCGCTAATGGGCTAGTATAGCGCTTTTCCCTTCTATTCTTATACCACCCCCACTCCCCCAGCCCAAGAAAGTATTAGAAAAAAAAAAAAAAAATACAGTTAGAAAGAACAAAAAATGCACCCTCTGATTACACAGTTTGTTTAAATTGAACCCTCATAAATTTTGTAGAAAAAAATTATTAACAGTTGCCAAGTTGTCTTGTTTTAAACCTCCGATATCTTTGGAAAACACTTCTTTTTCGATACAACGTTGGATAATAAAAAATGAACCTTTTCTGATTTAAATTGAGCTTATCTTACATTTGCAAATATTAGCTTAGTTTTTTTATTAACAATTAATACATAATTCTGGTCTAAAAGCTAACCTCATCTCTATCATGTATATCAACTGCACACAAGCCCCCAGAGCGCATGCGCAGTTGATATACATGATAGAGATGAGGTTAGCTTTTAGACCAGAATTATGTATTAATTGTTAATAAAAAAACTAAGCTAATATTTGCAAATGTAAGATAAGCTCAATTTAAATCAGAAAAGGTTCATTTTTTATAATCCAACGTTGTATCGAAAAAGAAGTGTTTTCCAAAGATATCGGAGGTTTAAAACAAGACAACTTGGCAACTGTTAATAATTTTTTTCTACAAAATTTATGAGGGTTCAATTTAAACAAACTGTGTAATCAGAGGGTGCATTTTTTGTTCTTTCTAACTGTATTTTTTTTTTTTTTTTTCTAATACTTTCTTGGGCTGGGGGAGTGGGGGTTCTTATACCTCTATGATAAGCAAGCCACCGATTCTTCTGGAAGTGGAAGCGTTGACACGATAAAAAGAGATGCAACATCGAGTTGACTTTCTGTCTCTCTCTGTGGTCGCTACTGGGTCTGATCGGGGCATTCGAAATCTCGCTTAAATAAGCAGTTTTTTCGATAATCCCTATAAAATAACCAAAAATAACGATAATGCGCATGCGTAGTTTAGAGATTATCGAAAAAACTGCTTACTTGAGCGAGATATCGAACACCCCGATCAGACCCCTGATTGCCTATGCCTACATATACGTAAAACATTGGAAGCCCGAGTAGGAAGACTAGGAAGAGACGCATACAGCATTAAGCGTGGGTAATCTGTCTCCCTTGCACATTGCCAACGGTAGCGACTGAGGGAGGTTGTATCCATAGAGATACTATACATAGGTACTGTAGGAAAGCTTGCTGTAGGCTGTAGGAGCATAAAAGCGCTAGAGAGAGAAATGGTATATATTTATGTAACCAGAAAATATACACGTAACCATTTCAATATCTTTGTATATATATACTACCTTTTTGACACTTATCCACCTGGTGGAGAACTTGGTACTGCTACGAAATTGCGACAGACCGCACAAAGCATAGAGGTGGTATTTCGTACCACCTGTCTTATCTTATCTTGCACCGTGTTACAATTACAAACCCACCGGAGCCACTAACACCCACTAAACCGAAGCGCGTCCACAAAATGGCTGAAAACCGGTGTAAAACAGTAAAGCGGCTAGCATGAACATTGAACACACGATTTTCACTTTCACGTTCGTAGTTTCCAATGGGTCTTACGAACTATTTCAAATCATAGACATATAAGAAATATAGACTGCTCGTTCCCGAGTAGAAATTGAAAGTGGGCGAAAACTGGGCCCAAGCTTGGCTGCCACGCTGCCTACCTTTGCCGCAGCTTGCCACCCTTAGACATAAAAAGTAGACTGCTCGTTCTTATCTACGGCGCTGAAGCACAAGTAGAAAGAGACACAATATCGAACGTGGGTATCTCTCTCTCTTGCACATTGCCAAAGGTGGGGGTTAACAAACTAAAGCCAGCTGTTGCAACCTCCCCACCGTTGGCAACATGAGAGAGAGACAGACAAGTTCGGTATTGTGTCTCTTTCTACTTGTGCTTCAGCGCCGTAGATAAGAACGAGCAGTCTACTTTTTATGTCTATGGGTGGCAAGCTGCGGCCATGGTAGGCAGCGTGGCAGCCATGCTTGGGCCCAGTTTTCGCCCACTTTCAATTTCTACTCGGGAACAAGCAGTCTATATTTCTTATGTGTCTATGATTTAAAATAGTTTGTAAGACCCATTGGAAACTATACGAACGTGAAAATCGTGTGTACATGCTAGCCGCTTTACTGTTTTACACCGGTTTTCAGCCATTTTGTGGACGCGCTTCGGTTTAGTGGGTGTTAGTATGAGAAAATACAACGCTCGACTGATACACTGTTCAGTATCACGTGTTAGTAATTGAAATAGTTGAAAATTAATTACTAATTTCTGACTTTTTTTTTATCTAGTCATTTTTGAAGGCCTAATTTTCAATACTTGACCGATTAAAAGTAATGAAAACAGAAGAGTACGTACTGTTCTATGTTTTTACACTTACATTTATGCATTTTAAGTAGACTATTGTGGCAGTGTTAATTTTTTGCGAAATATAATTGAATTTGCGGTTTATTAATGTTATGTTATCCCACCTTTAACATCAATGTATTCATACTAGTAGTGTCAATCTTATCTTCTGAATGTTATTTATTTGAACGTCACAATGTAGACGATTTTGCACTTTTTAAATAACAATTCTAATAACTTTACAGTTTAACAGATTAACAATTTATTTAATATAGTTTATTTTTGTTCCACATCATCTACTTTCAAGTATCTTATTGTTTCTCAAGTAATTTGTGTTGTTTCTTTGCAGTAGTAACATGACTAATAGTGACGACAGAGACAGAAGTAGAGAACGTGATAGAATTCGTAGGTCTGATCGACCAAATCGTGTAACCTCTAACAGTCGAGACAGAAGTCGTGATAAAAGTGATAGAAATCGCAAAATAGCAGATCGGCGTATTTATGTATCGAATATACCATATGATTTTCGTTGGCAAGATTTAAAAGATTTGTTCAGAACTGAAGTTGGCAAAGTAGCGCATGTAGAACTTTTTACAGATGAAAATGATAAACCCAGGGGTTGTGGCATAGTTGAGTTCGAAGATTCTGAGTCTGTCAAAGTTGCAGTAGAAAAAATGCACCGATTTGATATTAAAGGACGCAAACTTGTTGTTAAAGAGGTATGTTAAACTATTTTATTTGCAATTGTTTATTTCATCCCTTCAATTTTTTGATAGGATTATGATGTTGAACGTGACAAATACGGACGATTGACATCTGGACGAGTTAGCGATAGAGGTCGTGAAGAACGATTCAGAGATCAGTCAAGATTGATTTCTGGTAGACAAAATATACAAGTTTCGAACAGTGTAGGTGTTGGCAGTGGAGCCAGTAGCGGTGGTAGTAGTGCTGGAACTGGGAATGTTGATAATAAATTCGGCAATACATATGGACTTAGCACTCAGTTTTTAGAATCTCTTGGAATAAATGGACCACTTGTAACAAGGATATTTGTTGCAAATGTATAATTTTTAGTTTTCATAATTGTTTTACTGTTAATTACATAACTATTAATTGTTTTCTTTGTTTGAAGCTTGACTATAAAGTTGATGAGAAAAAATTACTGGAAGTATTCAAATTAGCAGGAAAAGTTTTGCACGTTGAATTGGGTAAAGACAAAGATGGAAAATCTCGTGGATTTGGGGTAGTAGAATATGATCATCCAGTTGAGTCAGTGCAAGCCATCTCCATGTTACATAATCAGCAGCTGTATGATCGTCGAATGACAGTTAGACTTGACAGAGCTAATGAACCAGATATGCCTCCCAAATTACCTGAAGGTACTGTAACTGAGATTTGAAAATATTTCTGCCCATTATCTGGTGTGATCAGATTTACTATTTAACATAATATTATCTTGCAGGCTTGAAAAGCATTGGAATGGGACTTGGTGCCGGAGGAAATAGATTAACAGATGTAGCTAGAAATATTCCAAATGTTCAACCATCTAATCTGCCAGTAGCTAACTCTCTTACTACTCCAGTAATACCTACTAGCGCATTTGGAACTAGCCTGAGCAATGTTGTTCCTGCACAACTAGGTATATCATTCAATCTATACATTAATGTGCCCAAAGTGTGTATAGTATCAAATAGTTGACAAATTTCTTTAGGAGCAAGTTATTGAAGGCTTAGGTTTTTCATGAGTTAAGTTACATAGAGGTTGGAGAGTATAGCAGATATACTTGTAGTGCCTTTGGTAAGACAAACGGGCAAACATCTGCCTTTTTGATTACGTTTTGTTGTGCTCTACGAAACCTTTAACTAATTTGAAGGGTTATTTGTTAGTTTTATTGCTGTAATCAAAGTACATAATGCCGTGTTGCGATTTTTTTTTTTTTTCCTCATCCACACCCAAGTGTGGTATTGTGTATTTTTTTTTGGTACGCCAGCCTATGGTGAAAAAACGACTCATAAGCTTTAAAAAAGTCACACAATTTGCTTCATACATTACTACAGAGGGTCAAGGACCAGTGTGGCAGATGCGGGAGCTTGTGATGATTAACTTACTAACTGGCCATATTAAGAACTAACACGCACATAATCATAATCAACCAATCACTGGCTAGAAATCTCATGCTGTGAGCTTTACAAGTAAAATGATACATATCAACATGTGAGAGCAATATACATCGATTTAGCTTCTGTGTAGAGCCCTAAACATGGCGGTCCATTTGCCACACTACTCAATTGTCTCTTGACCCTATGTATACATGCACATTCGACATTCCTTTAAAACAACGCCACCTACAGGGAAATAGATGTTAATACCAGCTTTGGTCCCAATGGTCAAAAAAATGATGCCAAATGTTGGCAAAAATGATCTTTGCTTACCTCCACCGCTATCGGAACTTTCCGTCGAAAAAGTTCCGAAGCCAATCAGAGCAGAGCTACAGCAGGAGTGTAGGGGAAGACTTATTTCTCCTGTGAATAATAAAGCCAACGCCTATCCCCACACAACCCGGGGCGCTTACTAGTCGCTTTAATTATTCATAATAAATAAAATAATAATGCAAGCTTACATCCTCACACGTTCTAGGGCGCTTGTGTTATTATTTTATTTATTATGAATAATTAAAGCGACTAGTAAGCGCCCCGGGTTGTGAGGGGATACGCGCCTGAGTTATTATTCTAACGGAAAGTTCCGATAGCGGTGGGGGTATGCGAAGATACGCTTTGCCAACACTAGCCAAACGCTACCTTAAGGTCGTAGACATATATGTCGGTGAAGTCCAGCAGAGCTCAGTGCACGGTGTAAGATAAACAGGCGGTCCCACAATTAATAGGCGGTAGGAACAATTTTTGTTAAATACGTGTGCTGTTTCATGTAAGTTCTAGCAGATAGCGAATGAGAGTCGAATACTATACATAGTTTTTTTTTTCTTTCAGAGTGTACTAACCTTGGGGAGGTATGTACACTATCTTTATTCAGAGAAAAAAAATACTGTTACATGCAGAAACATAATTTTATGTAACATTACAAATATGCGATGAATAGCGTGATGTGGTAAAAGTTTTTGTAGTAAGGTAAAGGCACCTATTATGAGCCACTTACTTACTACCTTTTTGGAATCATGGTCATTGTAAAATAATAATACGTTTTCTTTTAATACTTCCGATACCTTCTTGAAGCGCTAGATTTATCAAATGTGTACCAATAGTAATAATTGTGAAAAAGAGTGTTGAAAAGATTAAAATTCAGAAAATGTCGATATCCTTTTTTGTATGTATTATGGGCCTCTAATTTATTTGTCACTCTGGCCCATAATCTTTGTCCACATTATGGGCCACTTTTAAAAGTTATTACACACAATTAAATCACACTTATTTTTTATTCCTTGTGATTTTAAAATAAACAAATGCTTTAAAGTAAGATACTTCACTTGGCTTGAAGTTTTTATGTATTCTTGTGGCCCATAATATGTATTTTGTAGGATTTTACATGAGTCCATATTATGGACCACCACATTGGCCCATCAGCATTGGTATATAAGTATACTAAAGGTAAACAAAGATTCAATTTTATCGTCGTTTTAGGTTAACTTATTTCAACTCTTGATTTTAACAAGTTATTCATGTTCTGAGGTATATAAATGTCTTCTTCAGCTTCATAAATGTGTACAAAATATTAAAAAACAAAAATACTATTGGTGAATGGCTTGAAACAACGATAAAGTTGCTTATTATCCATGGCCCATAATATGGACATGCTTTGATGGACCGTGAAAATGTGTGGGCCACCTTGCTAGTACCGGCCCGTTATATATACAAAAAGAAATGATATGTTTCATAAGTTAAGCCATTATTTTATTTAAAAAATTGGATTTTTAATTGAAAAACTAAGATTATCACGTGAATCTACAAGCTTCAAGCTACTTGCAACGTTATCATAACATTGCCTACAAATTTCTTGTTATTTAATAAATTGCAGTTTAATGAACGTGGTCGAGAGCCTATGATGCACTTACTGTTCTACAACGCCTGTTAGATGCCCCAACTTTATAGATACGAGATTTATCTTTTTTTTTTATGATAAAAAACTTGTCAAAAATATATTAGTAAATGAGTCAGTTCAAAGTGTGAGACTTGAATTTTCAGGTCCACTGATTTTCAAGACAATAAAAGTGACTTAAATCCTTTATTTTTGACGATTAACCTACAGGTGGCCCTTAATATGGCTGGTAGCCTATAATAGGTACCTTTACCTTATCTAATTCAAAATTCTTTTAGTACGCTTGAGGTTCGTTACGGGAGCCAGGCGGCTAGGTACTCCCACATTTCATTGTACAGTAAGCTAAATCACAGAATTGTTGCTAGTATATACATTAGTTTAAGGAGGCGTAGGAGACAAGTTCAGAATGTAGAATCTTTCCATGAAAATGCATGCTACATTTGAGCATATCAGGAGTGCATATAAATTTTTCAAATTTTTCATCAGGAAAATATTAAAAAAAAAAAAAAAATTGAATATTGTCAGTTTAACACGGTCTCTAATGACTCAAATAAGAGAACAAGGTTAGGTTGCCTTCTAATTAAAAATTACGGTATATTATAAATGTGTTTTATAAAAAAAAAACCTTTTTATAGATACCTCAGTACAAAAAGAAAATGCTCAACAAAAAAAAAAAAACCAGGTGTAGGTCTCGGGACCCCCGGCAGAAGTGAAACTTCCAACTTGAATGTTATTAAACTTGGTGTAACACAAACTGAAAAAATTAGATTACACCTAATTTTGAAAGGTCCTTAAGAATCTGTTATTAAAATAGTGAAAATTCCATTTTTATTACGTATTCGAACACGCGCTTGCATAAAATACGTATACTTACGTAACATGTGACTCAAACATTCTAAGTGCTTACGTGTTTGCTATGACATACCTATTATTATATTTACGAATTTATGGTCATGTAATGCAGAACAAAAAATAAAATTTTCCCATAGTGCCCCAAAAAAGGTACTTTTTTCCAGTTATGCGGGACAAAAATTACTTTTCGCAAAATTCGTGCATTTGATATGACATCATAAGTATATGTTCTATCAATTCTTGTAAGAATCATTGTATCTGACAAAGAAACATTTTTTAAAATTTTAGTTACCATAAAAGTAAAATAATTCACTATTGAGATTAAAGAAAACAAGAGACATATAGCTATTTTCCATAGTACACGGAAGATTGTTGTTACCAGAATAAGCTATACCAAAAGTGATGAGCATAGAAAAATAACGTACAGGTCTTGAGATTTCTGCAACCAGTCTCACGTTTTGACATACTTATCTGGATCACCGAAAAACCTGTGACCAGTCGGTTTTATAACTATACTAGTACAAGTTTTTCAATAGCTGTGGTACAGGATTTTTCTGTACCATGGATAGTTTATTAAATTTGTATACTGCGCATGGCTTTCTACTGTACCGTCTACCGCGCATAGTACGTGCGCTCATAATATACAGTGGAGATATGTATGTATATATATATGCATACTTGCATACATGTATGGGATTGTCATTGTTATTTTGGCTCAATATGTAAATTGTTCTTTGCGAGTGAAAACCAATTATTATACGCAACAGGAAAGTGACTACAAGTGCCTACTGCACTTATCATTATATCTTGTTAGATTCGTATCAATGTATTGAACTTTATATTGTGTTGTGGTGGATATACTAATATCCTAACCCCTTTAACTTTTACAGCTACGTATGTATATATATATATAATATACATTCTTCGCCTCTAGTGTGTAGGTACAGCTATTGTTTTTCTCTTCTATTCCCTTTTCTCGATAGCTATACCTCAGCTTGAGAAAGCGCATCGGTTTAGTGTTGAGGTTGAGTTGTAGCGTAGAAACATACATACTAACTTACTAACACACCTAAAATACATGTATACATATATAGATATTGTAGCAGCGTGAGGGGAAGGGAGCATGCAGAGTTTATGCAAGAGAAAGAGAGACGGAGCAGTAGACAGTAGTAGAGTGCGCACGCTGCGAAAGAGAGAGACGGAGCAAAAGGGAGAGAGTGTAAGAGAGAAGGTTGAGGAGTGGGCTTGGGCCGCATGATAGGTGGCTACGTTTTTTCGTAA
The DNA here is from genome assembly GCF_036245765.1 of Copidosoma floridanum. Classification (NCBI taxonomy): domain Eukaryota; kingdom Metazoa; phylum Arthropoda; class Insecta; order Hymenoptera; family Encyrtidae; genus Copidosoma; species Copidosoma floridanum. Next base: position 12,679,362 of record NW_028321898.1, on the reverse strand, counting down.
CGCTTTTCTCCTCACGTGGCTATTCACGGCTCAACATAAAAAGTTTTACGTTAAAAATCACGACTCGCCAGTCATTTTTCAAAAATGTAACTAATTACAGACGTATAGATTCAAGTTTGTAAAGTCCAAGAGGAGGTGTGCAGTAAAGGGGTCACATCTGCGTGGGCTGGGGGGACTCCCCATTCCTCGCCTCTCTGAATGATACTCCCAAACCTCCTTAAAATTATTAATATAAGTAAGTGAATACGATCGGAGCACTTAAATTTTTATATTACATCTCTTTATAAACTTACGTACCAGTGAACACGCATGACTGTTAGGATTCGCTAAAACACTTTTAATGTTATAATGCAGATGTATTTTAATTTTACTAGTAGGGGTTTCCTATGTTTAGCGTAGAGTTGACAAGACCATATTACATGGTTCGGATCTTTACTCTCAAAGCCACATTTGCCCTTTGATTTAGGTACAATGTTCTTACGATGACGGGATTCAGCAAGATTGTGATGATTAAATCCCATTCTGGTAATAATTACTATATTAAATCTGAGATTGCGTCTTTTAAACCAGGGGGTCCTTCTGTATGTATGGAATATGTCGAAGTATATTTTTCCTTTAAAACTGCCATTAAGCTTGTTTTTCCAGTCACTGTTGGCGAAAGCATTGGAGTAAAATGTTTCATACAAGTCCGTGAAATTGATATATCTCACTGAAGGAAAACAAAAAAGAGAAGCATATTTGGCAATTAAATCGACTTCCTCATTGCCGGAGAGGCCCATATGGTCTGGAATCCATGTTAGCTTGACAGAGTTCTTAGGGTTAATGATAATGTATGGGAGGTGTTAAAGTTTGTTGATTTCAAAGATGAGGTAATTAGACTTGATATTGTGCTTGGAAGAAGATAGGCTTTTTAGTGAACTTGAGAAATCGCTAAATATTGTAAAAATTTTTTTAGAATGTTCAAGTAAGAAGTTGAATGCAGAGTTTATGGCTATAAGTTCAGCCGAAAAAACCGAAACCATAGTGCTAAGACTTTTAGCCTGTACGTGTTCATATTGCAAGCTGATCCAACACATGGGGCGCCTCTGATCTTGCTGCCATCCGTGTAGATGGCATTGAGGTCTAGAGAGGCAATATAGTTGGGTTTAGAAGAGTCCTTGATTGTATAACCAAGGTTTAAATCTTTTGGGATTGTAGATATAGCTGTGAAAAAATGATGGCTATACATACTGAAGTTTGCGTTGATGGCTATATCGAATTTATTATTAGTGTTGAGAAATTCAAAGATGCGTCTCTCGAGAATCTGTAAGGTTTATTGAACTTGTTAGAAAATTTTAATATGGTGGAAGTTGTTTCAGAGTTAATATAGTCATGTTCTAAGCCATATAGCACATGCATAAAAAGTGTGTACGCTCTCTGATTGAGGTCAGACCAGATACAGCCAGTAAAATGTGGGAGTGCTCATGCGATCTCCCATAGCCTAGCGTATTGCTACATATTGAATCTTTTCTAGCTTGTTGATTTTGTTAGAGTTGTTATGAAAACAAAAGAAACAAGCGTAGTCAATTATTGAGCGAACATAGCTTGGATATATGATAATGAGAGTGTTAGGATAAGAGCACTCCATCAGGTGCCTCGGGGGAATCTAATAAAATTTTTAGCTGTTATGCATTTCTGTGGACATTTGCGATGTGAACATCAAAACTGAGTCTATAGTTGATGTAGACGCATAGGAACTTGACAAACTCAAAAGATTTGATCGAGTCGTTTCCGATTAAAAGTTCTGTGAAGCCGGGATTAATACCTTTCCTGTTGAGTTGTAAGAATTTAGATTTAGACGAAGAAATATTTAGACCGATGTAGTATAGGTTGGTGTCCATTGTTTTAATGGTTTGTTCCAGAATTAATTTACTGTCGAATTTCAGGATTAGTTTCAATGTAAATTGCTAGGTCGTTGGCAAATAGTGAGACTACCACTTGCTCGGGTATATCAGCAATGACAGAATATACGTAAAGCGCGTAAAGTAGCAGGCTGAGGACGGCACCCTAACGGACCCCTGTAGGAAATAAAATGTTTGTGCGTGTTATGATCAGTGAATATAAATCTTTCTCGAGTAATAAATCTGATGAATCTATCCACTTGAGAAGAAAAGCCTATTATGGTCAATTTGTCGATTAAGTTGTCGATATTAACATGATTAAAAGCGTTTTCAATGTCGAGAAACGCGGCGTAGACACCACTTTTCTTCTTAAGGGCCTCCTGAGTAGTTAGCGTAAAATTAGTCGGATTGTCTATGCAGGAATTGCCTTTTCTGAAGCCATGTTGGCTCTTTGGCAGTAAGTCGTTTACCTGAGACCACCACTGAGCCCTGTTCTTAATGAGAGATTCAAACAGCTTGCATAGACAGGGTGATAATGAGAGAGGTCTTAAGGACGTTGCCTACTTATTGAAAATAATCACAGTAGTCGATGATAATCGAGTATATGAATATGAGGAGCATGTAGAATACACACTTTTTTTTTAAAACATACGTTATAATACTAATTATTGAGAAATGTGACAATGAAAATGCAATGGTTAACACGTGCTCTTATGGGACAGCTGTAAATTTTTGATTAAAAAGTGTGATGGAAATCACTCAGAACAACAAAATTTGAGGTGTAGAGAAAATGAAGTGTGAAAAACAATTGTGCAGAGTTTCAACTGTTGTTATAATTGATATTACGGAAGCATTTGTGGCATAATAATAAAAATAACATAAATCTAAAACATGTAACAACGTTGCATCTACAGCCAGCAGAAGCTTCAACTTGGAGCTGTAGTGTCACTTAGCGGTATTTTTAAAAAGACAAAGGGTGTGTTTGATTCCATGAAATACCTACTTTCCGAAACATATCTACCTTTCCAGTGATATTTTAGTTTAGGCATCGTAAAAACGAACACATTACACGTATGTACATACATGTAGGTACACGAAACACTAAGCTGAGAGCTGAAGCAGACAACTTCTAATGCAGATTATATATTACATTTAATATGCAAGGTTGCCAGCCATTGACTTGATGTCGATAACGTAGTTAGCTACTAAAAAAAAAAAAAAAGTAGGCAACATCCTTAAACCATTGTCGTTAGGCTTTTCAACAAAATAGACTAAGATTTATCTCCAGGAGTCCGCATAGTAGCCCTCAGTGTACATTTGATTGAAAATGTCAAGAAGTAGAAGCTTGTACCTGAAGGGGAGTTTGCATAATAAGTCGAAGTTGTTGCTATCTGTTTTTGGAGTAGACTTAGTATTTTTGCTGTCTAGATTGTAGTTAAATTCAGTGAGTGAAAAAGGAGTGTCTAAGAATTCAACGAAGGAAGTATCAGGAAATGAAGACGGGTTAGTTTGTACCCAGGGGGGACAAACATTTTCAAGGGCGGATTACAACACACCATGGGAATCAGTTTGTAAATTTTCTGTAGTGGAGAAAGGCTTGTTGTTAATGCAAGAGTGTTTTAAAATTTTGCACATATTCCATACATAAGAAGGATTCGTGCGGCAATTTAGACTTTCAGTGAAGCTACGGAAGTTTTCTTTTTTTTTTTGTTTTGTTTTAAAAAGTCTATAGGCTAAGGCACATCGTCTTTTATACTTGATCAAGTCTTGTAAGCTTAATTTAAAAAGGTACTTTTTAAATGCAGCAGACTTGAGTCTTTGAGCACGATCACAGTCTGCATCCCACCAAGGGATAGGGTTGATGAGCTTGCGTTTGGAGACTGTCCTGTTCTGAAGAGTATTCAGTAGCACTGATTTTTTTATAGTGGCAACAAAAGAGTAATACTGTGCAACTGAAGAGAGGCACTCAAATTCATAAGAAGTAAAAGCCGAATAGGCCTCCTCCAAAGCAACATCAACCCTGTGCCAATCGGTGCCGGTTGAACTACAGTTAAATGATCTCTTATTATACGTATATTTATCAATAGAGAAGTTCAGAAAGATGAGAAAATGGTCTTATTCTCAGGGTTCATTGCAGACTTCACAGCTTACCCAGTCTTTGAGGTTGTGAGTTGTGAAAATCAGATCTAAGTTAGATTTGTAATTAGTGTGGATGTTAATTTACGTTTGTCAGTTAGGGTTGTGAAGGAATAGATCACCAGAGCGTAAAGCTGCTTCCAGTCTAGTACCATCAACATTACTGCTGTTGCAGTTCCAATTAAAATTTTGTACGTCAAAGTCACCGATTAAAATGGAATAGCAAGTAGGATCTGCAACGTGTAACAGCTCATTCCACTCAGCCTGGGTTAGCGTGTAACAGATGAACAATTTAATGTTGGGTTCAATATTGTTGATGAAGCCGCACATCTCAACGTATTGGTGTGGTGAGTTAACTGAAATTTCTACATAGGCTAAATTTTTTTGAAAAAACACTACTATTCCGCCGCCAGCAGCGTGAAGCCGGTCTGCCCTGTATGTATGAAAGCCTTTTGTAACATAGACGATATATATAAGCCAAGATTCAACAATAATTATAACATCAAAGTCTTCAGATATTTTTTTTACAGTTAAAATCTTATTTGAAATGCTTCTGGCATTCCAAAACATTACTCTTAGGCTAGATTTGTACGAAGCGCAATAGTCCGTACCTGGTTGATTCATGAGAAATGTAAGAGAAATAAGATGTCGCAGTAAAAAAAAAGAAAAAGAAACCAGTCGTAGTGTCGCATTCGACCCCAAGAAGAAATGAAAACATGAATATGAATATGTACTACTATTTTTTATTGCATTCTGAAACATGCAACACAAAAAAATTTAATTTCTTAAAATTTTGAAAAAGTCGACCTTACAAATAGTAGTTGTTTTCTCAGTTAAAAAAAAATGCGAAATTGCATATCACATTTTTTTATTAGTAAAAAATATTTATTTATGTTGAAAAAATACCAAAAATAAATCAAACTAAAAAATATTTACATGATTATTCACTGCAAAGTGTGTTGTTCATTCATTGCTCTGTACAATAGTAACAATTGATTTGTGGTAGCTATAGTAAGAAAGAAATGTTGTAGATGCAATTTTATATACAAATTTTGAAAATTTCCGTTTACAGTCGTACCACCTATGGTAGTAGATTGATGTTGGTTATTATTAATATGTATATGTAAAAAATTGTGATAAAAGTCTATTAAAGGCTGCGAATTTTTATTATTGAAATTAATATTAAAATCGCTAGAAACAATCACAGGCAAAAAATTGTAATTTTCTTGTAATGCAGTAGAACCAATATCTGAATATGGTAGCAAATTGAACTGCCAATAGCGAACGATTTCATTAATGTCAGTATTTGGTAAAATATAAACAACGTGCTTAAAAAGTTAGGTTACATTTATACGTGTCAATTGTAACCGATGGACGCAAACTAATACACACGCACGGATGGATGGCAACTGTCATCTCTCTGTCTCTCTTTGTGGTTTGTAGACTACTCGCCTCACCTTTGAATAAGACAGACCAATATTCTTGCAGGCGGGAGCGTAAACACTAAACATACAGCACTGGCCACTTACTGGCCAGCAGCCGTGCATAGTATGTGTGTGTGTGCGCGTGCGTATGCATACTTAACTGCTTGTAGACAAACAGGATATAGTATAGGAATCCAAACCTCGTATAAAATGTTTTCACATAAAAAAAAAGATAGGTATGTAAGTAAGGAAAAAAAAGATATATACATTTATATATATAATATATATGCATGTATATATATATAAAAACAAATACCTAAGCAGACATAAAAGTACGTTTGAAAAAAATACGAGTGTAGTATGATTATTGAGACGCGTAGTTAAACCCGAATAAGTCGTCGGTGTCATCTTCATCCTGTGAGATCTGTGAAGGTCGATTGATGTGATAGGGATATGGCGTCTTTTGTCTGAAGTCCGGATAGAAGTTAAGCTGAGCTGCAGTAGAAGATCTACGGCTTGGATACGACGCATTATGTTCACTCCAGTCATATTGCAAGGGTTGTAGATTGTGGTTGGTCCTTATCATGAAAAACATCCGAGCATCTGGCTGAGAGAAGCTGGGCAAGTGATCTTTTTCTGCGTTCCTTAGCGATTGAGTCACAGGCAAATTATAGTAGTGGGGTCGGTAACTTGCTTTTTTTCACTGCGTGCCAAGTAGTGCGGGCAGTTTTCTTTCATATACTTATACCATTTTATCCGTTTCTCTTTTGTTCTATCCGGACTGGAGTTTGTGGTGTTAAAGACGCTGAATCGTGCTTTCACGGATTGCTTGTCTTGGCTAGCCTTTGGTAAGTTAACTTAGTTTGATCCAGTTGCTTGTGAATATGGAAGATGCTCTTCTTCGCCATCACCTAGATTGTCATGGCAGAAAGATTAATAGCGATTGAAGCAGTGCAGGCTATGGTTGTTGTCTGAGAGTGGAAATAATTCTTTGCTAGGAGCGATGTTGCGCTGGCGTTAACCACCCATAACCATTTTTCTTGCGTCTTCAAAGGATTTATTCTCCATAGCTATGATATACTGAATGTTGTTCTCTCTTTGCAATATAGAATGGTTTTTATCCAAAGCAGCGTGATCACCTGAGCAGCTGGCATATTCAAGGATGTTTGTGGGACAGTTCCCTTAATGTCCCTTATCACCACACTTCCTACACAATAAGCTAACTTTACAAAAAGCAGATGTGTGCCCTGGAGCAAAGCAGGAGTAGCACATCCTTGGTGAAGCTACAAAAGCTAGTACGTCGTGGGATATACTATATAAGTACACATGGCTAGGCAGTTCCTGACTGGCGCAAGAAACAATGACAGATGTGCTGGGCGCTCTTTTGGGTTTCGTATTGTCTTTCTGGAACAGGTGGTTCCTATTGGTTATTCTTCTAATACTGTTCACTTATATACTGGATTTGAGTTCGGAGAGGATATCATTATCAGTGATATCTGTGCCCAATGCCTCTTATAACGCCTTTTCTTACTAAAAAATTGTTCGTTATGAATACATCACAGTTCTTCAATATTTAAGCGTCATCGAGGAGTTTGTTAGTGTCTTGAAAAGTTTTCAAGAAGACTTCTATTTTTTTTGCTGATATACGGATGATATAGTCGACCTTGTATTTGTCGCATGTGATTTTACTTACAGCGTAGGGGAAAGAGGGGCAGGATCGATTCATTGGGTAAATCGGTCAGTCACATTTTTAATAAAAGAAATTATTTTTATGCCACGGACTATTTTTTTTCTTCCTTTTTAATACTTTCTCTTCAATCGTCTTAAACTTTTACATCCATAAAATTTATCATCGAATTATAAATTTTTTTTCGAAATTCAGCTTCAAAACATGGGTGCCGTCGAAAATTTGTGAGCTTTGTTTGGATAGTTGATAATTATTCAGGAATTTTTAAATTAGGTACGATTGAAAGAGCCATTTAAGAGCTTTCAGAAACCAGTCGAATTATTATTGTACTATGTTTAAAACAAAAGTTACATTGTTTTAAAAAAAAAGTGTTAAAGGGGCAGATCGGTCACCAACTAGAAGGGCAGGATGAGCACGGCGACTAGTCCCAAGAAGACATCAGTACCGGTTTCCTAACCTAACTTTCCATTTTCCAAAACTTTGTTTATTTCTTTTACAACTTTTTATATACTTAGTAAGAATTAAGAATGGTACGAAATAACCAAAAAAAAAGTATAGGAAAAGAGTGGGTCGATGGTCAATTGCAATTGGCCATCGATGCAGTGCAAAATGGTAAAAGTATAAAAAGTTCTGCTGTTGATTTTGATATCACCAGAACGACCCTTCAGAGGAGAAGAACCAAAGTATAAAAAGTGTAGGCAAGTCAGTAAACCAATGAATTTCAATAAATTATGCCAATATTGGTTGATATTATTTGTAAAAATTTATATTTACTTACTTTGTACTAATAAGAGTTACAAAAGTTTCTTATGATGAGCAAGAACAAGCTCTGTGTTAATATATTATGTACTTCACATGACAAAAAATTATATGAAGTGATATTGATAATTAAGATTGGAAATGTTTCTTAAACTAAACGATTAAATATTAAATTTATCTGTATGTGTTTTCATAAAAATCAAAAAATTATACCAAGTGATATTATTAATAACGTTTGAAATATTTGTTAAATTGAATATGTATAAGTAGTTATTATATTGAATAAAATTAACAGAGATCTATTGATATGAGTTTTTATAATTTTTACATTAACGATCTATATATATATATATATATATATTTATATATATATATATATATATATATATATGTGTGTATATACACGACACCTACATGCCTCTACAAAATTTTTTATTGACTCTCCGTGCTCATCGTGTCCCACGCTGAGGACCATCTTGCCCCATAGGGGGGCAAAACGGTCTTTTCAGAAAGGTGTAGTAATTTGTTTTCTATAATATTATTACCCTTTAGAATTAGTAATGCACTTAAATAAAAATTATGAGAGCTTGGTGAATCTAGGGTGCCCATACCACCCGCCTTTCTCCTATCTGTGCAATTTTGGGGCAAGGCCGTTGCCTGTCCTTTTGCTGCAGATAAGCAATGCAAAAGGGCCTCTATTATGAGAGAAGTAGTAATTTTTTATGCGTCCCTTATTAGATTTGTCTAGTTGTGTCAGTGATGGTTGTGTGTCATAGACATTTTGCGTTTCAGCGAGGGCCATAAGTTGTTCCACTGCTTATTTCTCCACTTCTTTGACATAAACTCTTTGTACTTTTTGTTTGTTACTGTCTTGTCTATGGTTGAGATTTGAGTTTAGTCGCTTCTCAGCATAGTGTGAGCCGCTGATTAAAGCATCATCTTGAAGATTGGTTAAAGTCTCCATGGCAAAATCCTCTGGGAGAGACACTGTTTTGAGTAAAGCACAGCAATTAGATTATACTTACATGATTAATTGTACGAATAGCTGTTTCACGTAACATTATGTAAATCAAATTTAATGATTGCCTTTCTTACTCATAAAATTAAGTAAAAAGAATGAACAATCATGTCATGTTTTAATCGTCTGCCATTTATTTTTATTTATTCTGTTTGCACTTTAAATTATGTTGCCAAGTAGGAGCTTAATTAATTATTAGAAATCATACAAATACAAGTCAGTACTTGGTTTTTCCAATAAAATAGCTATTTATAAGCTGGATTAACTTGTTGAATAAATTAAAAGCATGTAATTGTTAATGTTGAATATTTCAATTATCTTTAAATTACCTATTACTACTCGTTTATGTTCTGTTTTATGTTGCTAAAAATTTTTCCTGGCTATAAATACGACAATATTGTAAATTATTATTGTTTTAATTGTAAAGTAAAAAAAGGGCGTGGGAAAATTAATTTTAGAATATCACGTGGGCAAGTGCTCGAAACTTTAGACACATTACGATAACGTAATCGAGTAAGTGAGGGAGGGTTGGGCACCATCGTTATCCCAACTTTTGGAGGATCTTATTATAAATATAAGTAAAAGTTACTAAAAAAAAAAAAAATAGTTTTTAGAGGAAATCACTTATAAAACAAACACTGTCTTAATACGTTCTAAACTAGTACGTTTTTTTTTTTTCTTTTTAAAGGCTGAAGTGCCTGAAAGCCAAGTTGAGCCTTACCCGTAGGTTGAAGTACATCAGGCATAAAAATCCCAAATGATACTTGAATATTTTTACGGTCTTTAGTGTGAGCACAATTATTAACGTAGTTACTGAAAAAATATTGAAAGAAAAATATAGATAGCGTTACTGAAGAAACGTTGTTATTATGAGTGAATATTAATATTATTTTTTTTTGTTACACTATGCAATTTAATTATAACTAGTTTTAATTAGAACTTGTTTTTTTTTTTTTAATACACAAAAAAATTATTTTTTTTTTTCTTTTTTTTCATCAATAACACTCAGTTAAATCACTTTTTTCAAATACTTAATTGTGTAACTAAATATGAAAATGAGTAATTGTGATTGATCAAACATTTGTACTGGATCATCAGTGCTGTAATAAATATTTTGATTCAACTTTAAATGTTCTTTGGATGAATTTTTTCAGATTTTTCACCAAGGAAAATTTTCGAGAAAAAAAATTATAAAATATTGACAGTTTAACACGGTCGCTTATGAGAGAGCAAGGTTAGGTTTGCCTTTTAATTGAAATTAAGGTATTTTTACAATATGTTGGAATAGAAAAACGTTTTTATAGATAACTTAGTACAAAAGGAAGATGCTTGACAAAAAAAATCGAGCCTTGCCAGGCACTTTTCAAAAATATAAGCAGTTACAGTCGTACAGTTTCAAGTTTGTAGAGTGCAAGAGGAGGTACGTGGTAAAGGGGGCCCAGATGCGCGGCCAGGGGGACTTCCCGTTCCTCGCCTCTATGAATGATACTCCCAAACCTCCTTAATAGTGAAAGTAAAATAACAATAAGAATAACAAGAATTTTGAATAAATGTATATGAAATTCAAATTCTCACTAAAAAGTGCAAGAGGGGTTCGAGGCAGGAAATAACAAAAGCTATTGTACCGTCCTTTGACTAAGCCTGATCAATATACAGTAAAGAATGTTGTTGGCTTTTTCAGGTTGTTGATTGGAAAGTACTTGTTAAGGCTTTTTAACTGTTAATTTCTTTGAGAATGGTAAAACTTTTGAAGCATGCATTTTTTTAGCTTGAAAATAAGGATTTACATCGATTTTGTGGATTATAATGCTAGAATGGTATTTAATTACTAAAAAATGCAAGAAATATACGTTTACACTGAGAAAAATAAAGTCTCTAATAAAAGGGCCCTAAAGCTCAAATATTTCAAATGGAAAGCTACCCATTTTTTTTATTTCCAAAACTTCAGATTTGTATCTATTGTGATGATATGTATACGTGTTTGATACAAAAATAAATTAAAAATTTTACGTCCCAACATTTCAATAAGATAAGTGCCAAAAAGTCGATTTCTTCGTATTGTTATCCAAAAAAACTGTCGTTTGAAAAAAACTGCTCTTTCGCGAAATGAAAATAATTTTTACATGATATAGTTACTTTTTCAATAAGATTTAAAATAGAACTTGATAACAAGTACAGTAAATTGTACATCATTATCATGTTCATCTTCAGTCCGTACATAATTAACATCATTAACGTACTCATCGTAATTTAACGGAGTTGGGTCGCTCCACGGGGAGGTGAAAGGGAGCATGTTTATGTGCACAGAGCGCTGTGATAAAGTATGCGGTACTAACCTAGCCTAAAAACATCCGTCCTCTCGATTACGGAAAATGCATTTGTGTTCAACTCGCCAGTACTCGTAAATGTTTAAATAATATACTTAAAAAATTACAGAATATTCTTAAAATTATCTAGTTTCTTACGGTATTTATTAAATAGCTTAAATACTTTTTGTATGGAAGATAAAAAATAAGAAGTAAATAGCATAGTTAATCTGATCTTTTTTTGATAAAAGTGTGCTATAAATTTTCAAAATTAAAGATTTTAATGATGTAGCATTAAAATTCAAAGTCTTATTTAGGCCTATACCAAGTTTTAGATCATAATTTCGTGTAGAACGGCTTCTAGAAGTGATTTTGTGAAAAAATATCATGCCTCGTAAAAAGTCAACCTGACGGCAAACAGTGTACTCAGTGCGTCCTTGTCTCAAGCATGAGTGTAGCATACGAGCTGGAAACAAATTTGTTTACGTTTGTGCAAATATCTCCATAACTGCAGACGCGATTTTGTTGAAACTCTGCACATGAATCAATGAAGTTGTCATAAATAACATGATAGTTTTTCAAAACATTCTCATCGCTGTGTCAAGCGTAACAGGTATTTTTCTATAACTTTTTTGATAACTTACATTTGAGCCCATGTTAGAGACGACGAAATAGGAAAACTTCATGAATTTTTTTCTCAAAATCTGTAGACGCGATTGTGTACAAATTTGTTGATAACATCCATGCAATTTTTATTGACAACATATAATTTCTTTAAAACATTTTCTATGTTTACAATGTTTCTATGATTTCAGGAACTTAAGTTTAACGGTGAACTCGTGATGGAAACATGATGGAAGAATATTAGAGTGCAGTTGCATGGTATCCCTAAATATAGCTGGATTTCTGCCAGAGTTTGACCTTTGACCAACGTTAATTCCTAACTCTTTGAAGTAAAAGTATAACTTTTTGATTTATTTATTTTCGGAAATTGGATGAAAACAAATTTTTACTTTGTGTGGCCCACAATATGTGTATTATCAGCCCGTCAAAGATAAATTTTTTTCACGGGGTCACCCCTAGTGTTTCGAAATATAGGTGAAAAACTAAATTTCTAATGCTATTTAAATAGGACTAATATCACCTTATACAAGGCGTTAAAATGCATTCTGCAGTGAATTCCATAGGAAATAGATTAGGGGCTAAAAAGGTACTAAATTTTAAAAGAAATTTCGTGCATAGGCTTAAAGCAGATTTAGGTGATCTCGAACCCTCCCTTTTTTAATTGACGAAAAAGTAATTTTCCTACCATGGGCGTTTTTTAGGGTTAGGTGTACCCTTGGTAGAAAAAAAGGGGTTGCACCTGGTGCTCATCCAACCAGAGCAAGTACAAGGAGTGCCTCAGCCCTGCTTTGCAGGTCCCATGGGCCTGGCGCTGGCCCTGGCTCCATGGGTACCGAAACTACCAGGTCCGAAAATACCATTTCTCCCTTTTATTGTATCTAAAATTTGCCACGTTCCTAATAAAAATTGTGAAAAATATTGTCCGTTTTCTTGCTGTTAGACACACGTAGTTTCTGCATCAGTTACTTTCCCCAACCATTTAGACATATTCTCTTTATATTATAAAGTTACTTGTGTAAAGCATTTCACTCAACCCCTGACAGTCCCCTCTAATCCCCTATTATCCCTAGAAAAAATATGAAAAAATGAAATTTTTTTTCTCTGTTATTATAACTTGATAACATTTTTTGTTCAGACTACACACCTATTCCAATATTATTTTTCTCAACCTTCCACTGCCTCTCACACGATTTTTGTTGAGTCCTACTAAACCCTCTACCGACCGCTACTTACCCCAAAATATTTATATTAATATATCCTTATTATCATCCATTTTTTCACACTGCCCATAATAAGTAGTCATTGTATTTATTATCTTATCGCATAATTATAAATTAATTTATGTTAAATGAATTTAATTTATTCGTAAGTACATAGTTTCTAGTGCGCTTAATTTTTGTTGTTGATATTGTTATTAAACTATGCATGAAACTGAGAATTTTTATATGTATTTTGAGACATGTTGGCTGGGGATTGCGGCTTATACAATAGCTCTTGTACAGTGCCAACTGCAGCGACTGGTAGTATCGTAAAGCTATTAAGGTTTAATAGCCTTTTTTCTTTAGTGAAAACAATCATCAAGTTACCACTCTACTGTAGCTGCAGTTGGCACTACCCAATGCCACTGAATAAACAGCACAACGTAACATTATTACGGTGTATATTCACTGCTGTGAACACTTTAATTACAAATGATCTGCGGCATTCTACGAACGCAACGACCCCCACGTCGTAGCTTGCTGTCGTGGATGTAAGTTGCTAATAACGTAGGCATTGAGTAATAACTCGCAATAAGGGACTTCGAATACTTTAATAGGGCAATTAAGAACGACTACTTCCTTACAACACAACGCACAGCACCAAAACTAGGTATTTTTATCTACCGGGATATATCCGGTTAAGTTCTCCGTTGGCGTCCTCAAATACGCTATCTATGTCTGGAGTACTAAAAGTCGACGTGACTCTTCAAGGAGGTGCTGGTGGTTGTACAGTTGGGGACTGGGTCGGCGCAGCACACAGTTACTCGTCAGGCGAGAGTCTATTGACTCTACATCGCGCTGCTTCAGTGTCGGCTTCGCACCGAACGCCAGTGTTCATCCTTATCTCGGTGCGCAGGCACACTGTACGCTATGAGGTCCCTACGATCAGCAAACTCAGCATAGATGACGTGCTGTAGCTAAGAGAAAAATGGCGTCACATTGACACAAATGTAGTGTTCATGATCTCCTGACGTCAGCGTGACGACTATGTTGTCACATAAGTAAGTCCACATTACCGTATACCGTCTTCACTTATAGCTGTAGAGTGTCAGTGACGCCATTTTTCTCTTAGCTACAGCACGCCAGCTATGCTGAGTTTGCTGATCGTAGGGACCTCATATGGCCCACTGTGTATTAGTAACCAGCACATCACTGGATTAGCCACCATTATTTTGTTACCTCCCGGTACTCCGACACACTAGTAGTTGCCGTTCACTCATTGACACCCTCAACAGTACACATACATTGCTAGGGTACACGTGGGAAGCACGAAATGAGAGTCAGACCAAACCCTATGGTTATTTCTTGTGCTGTGGCCTCCAGGCCTCACAGTGAAATTTCGCATACACGGAAGATTGTTGTTACCAGAAAAACAGGTTCTATATGTTAGTACAAGTATTTTCGATACTCTGTACAAGAAAAATGTGTACTGGTACAGGTATATTTGGTACGGTAGTATACTTTCAAGTACCTTATTAAGTATAGATAAACCTTATACTTAGTACGTCAAAATCTACATAAAGTTCAATACATTGATACGAATCCAACAAGATATAATGATAAGTGCAGTAGGCACTTGTAGTCACTTTCCTGTTGAATATAATAATTGGTTTTCACTCGCAAAGAACAATTTACATATTGAGCCAAAATAACAATGATAATCCCATACATGTATGCAAGTATGCATATATATATACATACATATCTCCACTGTATATTATAAGCGCACGTACTATGCACGGTAGACGGTACAGTAGAAAGCCATGCGCAGTGTACAAATTTAATAGACTATCCATGGTACAGAAAAATCCTGTACCACAGCTATTGAAAAACTTGTACTAGTATAGTTATAAAACCGACTAGTCACAGGTTTTTCGGTGATCCAGATAAGTATGTAAAAATGTGAGACTGGTTGCAGAAATCTCAAGACCTGTTCGTTATTTTTCTATGCTCATCACTTTTGGTATAGCTTATTCTGGTAACAACAATCTTCCGTGCAAGCCACCCGTGAGAGAGAGAGAAATAAATAACCAAGAAACTCTTGCCGCTGACTGTCAGTGACGAGGGTTTTGTGACGTGTTTAGATATATTGCCAATCCACCACGTCACAATTTATATCACATGATACTAACACATATATTATATGAATTTAAATTATTTTTATGTATGTAATAATAATAATAGTTAGTCCATTGATTAAAGCACATGATAAGAAAATTTTTTTCATTCGCGTTAAATTCGTTTTAATTTCTTACAAATATAGTCTAATTATTAGGAAAACAAGTTTTGTTCAATCAACACATCGGCATTATTTTTTATTTCCAAAAATGGCGTAACAATTTAATTTTTAATAAAAAATTTAAATTGACTACACAACGCGTACAATCATAATTAGACCTAAAACTGCAACATCATTTTGTTAAAAATACAATGAACTCAAATGCTGTAAAAAATTTTTTATTTCAACCCGGTTTTTTAACGATGATTAATTTTTTAAGTTGAAAAATCCTGTAACTCAGTCAATTTGGCTTCAAAAAAATTTAAAAAAAAACCAAAATCGGTTTCTTATAAAAATTAGTAAATTTTTTTAATTAGTTTTAAAGCAGTGCTATAAACAAATTAGCGTTTCTTACAATCGTTCAATAATTGTTAAATTTTGTGACTCGAAAAAACTTTTGTTTCGTTTCACAGGTAGTCTGCTGTTTTTAGTTCTAAAAATTTTCATGTATACACGTATAGCCATATTTTTTTTTTAATAAATAGTAAGTTGCAAAAGTTGACTTAATTAAAAATCCAATACCCTTTGGCATTCCTCACTTCCCTTCATTTTTATTATATCCCCTTGACTCCCAACAGCCCTCCCTCATTTTTATTATACCTCGTGGCCCCTTTTGAGCATCCTCCAATATTAGGTAAATTTATTTTAGTCTATCCATTATTTGATTTAAATTATTTAAGTTAAACTATTGCAGTTCGTTTGTTATTTGATTTGGTGAATTTTTTTGTTTGATCTCTTTAGCCACACAGCTCATTTTTACATTTTACTTTAATACACATGAGATAAAATTATTTCGTTTTTTTGCATTGCTTAATACGTTAAATTTTATTTTTAGTACTTCTTAACCTTCTTAAAATATTAAAATGAAATTCTATTCTTACTTGTACTACTTCAAAAATCAAATAATTTTTTTGGTCATTTTTATTTAATTTAAAAGTTTATTGTAGTATTTTGTGTGTAATTTGTTAGTAAATTTTTAAAGTATGATTGTGGCACTGCCATGGCACACTGATTTTTCAGAAATTTCTAATAAGTTTATTAATTCTGTCATCGAACATGTTATAAAATATGTCATGGGAATATCGTACTTTGTCAAATAAAAATAAATAAGCTTACGGAATTTTCATAATGTTAACCTCACGAGTACCCCTATTTACTACGTAGAGACCGTAATCCTCTTTTCCTTTTAATTAAAATATATAAGTTACTTCGATTAAGTTCAAACTAGTTTATACGCAATATCCACTACTGAAAAAGAATTAATATGCATTAAAAACTATGTGATTGAGAAACTTTGATTTAGATGACATTTTAATTCGTCGTGTCTAAGCTTATTTTAATGGATGTATTATCATTACCTATAATTTTCCTATTGTAAATCAATAAAAAAAAATAAATAAATTAATCAAAATTTGTTTAAGCTCATAATCTGTAAAAAATCGCAGTGCTTTGCGCCTTAAAGCACACTTTTCGCATGCTAATAACTTATCGCCCATGGGTGGAAAGAAATATTCCGACCCTACCAGGACCAAAGTTTGTTCCCACCCTAGTATGAAAAGTAATGGGCAAGTAGAAAGTGTGCTCACAGGTGGAAAGTGGCTTTTTCCGCCCTTGATACAAATTGTACTTTCTGCCCTGGGTAAGAAGTATACTATTATGTACGAAACATGCCGTAGTCTTTGTCTTAATGCACATTGCAATAACCTTATTTACTCAGTGCATAATGGTATAACTTATAATTTGAAACCTTATAAAAGTGAAATTTGTTTTTTTTTTTCTATTACGACAAAATCAAAAATTTTCTTTCTAACAACATTTTCTACGTCTACATTATCATGTTATGGTTAAACATTTATTTACTTTCACTTTTACATTCTAATGACGTAGCATATGATAAGATAGTGGTTTATTAAAAATGAGCAAACATTATTAAAACTTTGATAAATGTTGAGTCCAAATAAAATTGTTTTTTGTGTAACATAAAATGTAACGAAAATATTTTTTTTAGTATTCAAAGTCTTTAATGGTGTAAAATCTGTCATTTCGATTGTTTTTCTCGTTATGATTTTTGCTAGATACAAAAAAATTATAAAATAGTATGATTAAAACGTAACAAATTATTATGTCGTTTGTTGAACATGTTCTGCTCTCAGTTGTTTCCATGATGACTTGAGGGTCAGTGCCTAAGCACACGATCAGTAAGAGCTAATCTTTTATCTGATGAATCATTTCGCAGTAAAAATATTCCCATGGGTAAACGAATTTTTGCGATAATGACTACTGAACTTTTTATACAAAAATATATCAAAAAAAGACTTTACCAAATAAAAAATACTAATAATGATGATGACTTTTTACTAAATGACAATCTAAGTACTAAAATAAAAATTTCTGTCTCTTACAACCTGTTTTCAATTTTATTTAAAAACTTTGAAAAAATAAAATATACAATTTTACCCTACTATTCCAAACAAATTGGACAGTTTTATCATTCTTGGAAAGGATAAAATTGATAAGCTCGATCAAACTAATGTCGTGTATCATTCCTCTTGCGACTCTTGCTTTGCATCATACGTAGGTGAGACAAAGAGAGCATTGAAAAAACGCCTGAAAGAACACAAAAGTACAAAGAAAGATGAACTTGTTGTCGCTTCACACACGAAAGGATTCAACCATAACTTTAATTTTTCTCAAACCAAAATTCTAGATCATGAACCAAATAGACAAAAAAGATTAATATCAGAAATGCTACGCCTACATTCGACGAAAAAAACAATAAATAAAAAAGAGGATACCTTATTTCTCAATAACATATATAAAGTTATTATAAGTAATCTCTTTTAAATACGTACACACATTGTCTATATTCGCAAGAAACGTACATTTATTGTTTATATGTATATATAGAAGTACATACTACACTTTCGACTCTTACGTTATTCGTTTAAGGTGACCAACAGTCTGTAACGATCGTCTTAACGATATAGACGTGAGTATCTATTATTAATATTTATAAACAGTGGCCCTACAATGTAATTTACAAAAATTGTTGTGTTTTTTGTTTTTGTTTTCTTTGTTAATAAAGTGAGCCTAACGAAACGTTGCTCAAACTAACACCTGATTTTTTGGAGATTTCTTGGTAGTCGACTTAATTCGACTTTTGTAATTCTTAGAGATGTCTTTTAAGTCATGAAATGTAGTTTTTAATCTTTAGCCAATTTTTTTTTTTTTTTTTTGGTGATCGATGGAAACTAATCCTACAAATGTACTATTATTTATGTGTTAAGGAATGTTCATTTTAAAATCATTTAGTAAAACCATTGTAAATATCGTTTAATAAACTTGAAAAGAGCAGTAGAAATGAAAAACTTGAAGATGTTGGATCTTCTTGTAAGCAATGTTACTTTGGACTCAACGCTAACCTCATCAGGCTCACTTTATTCAGGAGCAGACAAAACTAAAATAAAACATACGTATTAATTATAAAAGCCATTATTTAGCAGTGTATGAATTAAATTGCAACGTAATAGCAATAACAAAGAAAAATAAAGAATATATTTTAAACAATTCAGTCAGACGAGGTACAACTAGTGGCTAACAATGTAGTAAATATAGAGAGAATACTAACGTCTTGACAGTTGCGAAGAACGTCACAGACTGAGGTTATAACACGGTATACATATACAAAATAACGCGGTACGTACTTATGATAGCGGAAATTTTTCGCCGCGGTGCAGGTGGTTTAATGTATACATAATTATTTTTCGCAATAGTGTGCGGAAAATAGGTGTTTTACTTATTGCGAAAAAACTTGTACGCAACTCGTGCGGGACGATTTCCCGCACTCGTGTGATAGACTCGCACTCGTGGCTGGTGACGGTAACTCGTGCCGTGCGATCACACTCGTGCTACGCACTCGTGTGCTCAACTGGCACTCTTTCCCGTCAACTCCGGTCACTCGTGCGAGTCAATCACGACTCGTGTGAGAAATTGTCTATTCCGCACTTGATACGTAAATAACTATTATGTGTGATGTAACAAGATCTTAGTTCATATTGTTTTCATGTTTGTAGAGGCGTTTTTTCACAGGTCTATTTGTCTTGCCTACGTATTTTGCAGAACAAGAGCCGTATTTGAACTTGTAAACAACATTCTATGTTATGGTTTTTAGATTTTATCTTTGTTTAGTGTGATAACACTTTTAAATTTGTTTTTGAGAGGAGGATATAAGTTAATTTTTTTGTTGGTATCACAAGTGTTTGGAGTTTCGGTACTGTTAAGCTGTCTAAATAAAATTTTTATTTATTTATTTACGAAATTCTGTGTACAATTATCGTCTTGTAAGAGTTTCTTTACTCTTATACTGTTGTCGCAATGGAAAGATTTATGTAATAAGTAAACAGCCCTATCAGTTAGATTAAATACAGTATTTATTCTTAATGCTGTAGGATGGTTGGAATAGAAATTAACTAATCGTTAAAAAGCTGTTTGATAAACCAATCACTGATGATTTTACAACCTTTTTGTGTAATCGTAACATCCAAAAAATTAATGTAGTCATTCGATTGTACTTCGCATGAAAACCTTTTGCGTCTTAGTCCGCTTGGCAATCAAGCTTTGAAGAATGGCACTATAGTGGAGGTAGAACAGAATACTACTAGTAGAGAATTGAGAACGATTGCCAATAGTGATTATTATACCATTTATTATCAAAAAATTCTGTAGTCTGCGTAAAAAAAAACAATTTTCCACCAAAAAATTTTGAAATTTAAAGTAATGACCAGCCATTTTGGGTCCGCTATTTTGAAATCTATCAATCTGATTTAATAGACAAATGTAGTAAGCGTAACTATTTAAAAAAAAAATTTTATTCAAAAAATTTGCATGAACCTTTAAGATAAAACACAAAAATGTTCAATTTTTGTAGTCAGAGCCATTGGCCGGACCGTTTCTCACCCCAAATGGAATACAAATGTCAAAGAAGTATGAAACACGTTCATTTAGGTGGCTCCTGTTCATTATACAGCACAAAATCTTCAATCATTTACAAAGCTGTCTATTGTAATACAATAATAAATAGACAGTATATTGCAAGAGATAAGTACTTTAAAAGATAAAAAAATTTTGTTTGTTAAATTTACTAGTTTGTATTTGTGTGGATGTAAATTTAACGATTGCACTTGAAAAAAGACAGTAACCTTTTTGATTTTTTATCCAATTTTAATTTTTAAAGCTTGTACTCTTCAGACAATTTAACATGTCACCATGGAAAATTAAAAAAAAAATATCCTTAATGACATAGAAGCAATTGTTTATTTCAAGGATTCTATATATTGCAAAAGGCCGATGTTTTCTTATATACTATTGCATCTAACGTTTGATTCATCGAATATTTACAAAAAAATTTCAATGTAACCTTATGTTGAATTATCTGAAGAGTATGATAAGCTTTAAATAATTTAATTCATGTAAAAACCAAAAAGATTCTTGTTTTTTGTAAGTGTGATTTTAAAATTAAGGATAATACTCAAACACCATATAGTTTATTTTATACAGTAAGTTTTATTCATGCTGCGAGAATTATATAAGTTTTCTTTAAAAAAAGCTATTGATTACGTGTTATTCCCATCATTTTAAATTTTATAGCAGATTTTAAAGCAAACAAAAATTTTTTTTCATATTTATTTTGATGAAAGAGCTTAAGACTTTAAACGTAAGCCTTTTTTACCCCATCAGGGTCCATGCCACGAGATTTATAGTAGTTTTATTGAAGAAAATTTGTAGGTTACATAGTTAGGGCAGCCATATTGGATTAGGAATGTTGACTAAATATATATGCCACTTGGCATTAAAATTCAGATGCTCGGACCTTTCACTTGACTACCTACAGAACCTTAATAAATCAAACCAATTTTGGATAAAAGGGGGTCATTCCTTCACAAAGAATACCTCATATGTGTGTGTGTGCGTGTGTGCGTGTGTGTGTGTGTGTGTTTATCAAGAGGTGACTTACGCAAACAATCACATGTATGTAAGGATTATTATGAGGACTAAAGTGGCATTATTCTACCATGTTATGGATATATATGTGAGAAGCACGTGAAGTTCGCATAAGTCACTACTTATAAACATATATATATATATATATATGTATGTATATATACTAGTGGGGCTTACGCCGCCCTGCGCGCACTGCGCGCCAACCCCCCAACTTTTGAATATTTCATAAGGAATACATTTTTATAATTTTTGTGTATTTATTCTTATTTATTCTTAACTTTTTCAGTTACACAGTAAAGTAATTGTTGGAAAATTATATCACCACGTCAAATTTTTAGTGGGAATTTTTGATTCTTGATACATTAGGTTATCTTGAAACATTCAAGTTATTGTCTAAAATAAAAAAACACGTAAACTTTTTAATAAAATCCAATATTCTATTCATGTTAATTAATGATATTAAATATATTTTTACTTACAGTTTTGTGAATGCTTCCATAATGTCTTAAAAATGAATCTTTTCTTGAAAATTTTCTTCCACATTCTGAGCATACTATATAATCATCAAACTGATGAGTCATTTCATGTCGTAGTAAATGTGTTTGTCTCTTAAATTTTTTTCCACAGATAATACACGGCATAAATTTCCATTTTTATGTTCCAATGTATGTCGCAAATAATGATTTTTTGATTTTACAATGTTACATTCTTTACATTCAAAAAATAAATTTTTATGCTTCTTTTTATGATCCATTAATTTTTTCTCATTACCAAAAACATACAAGCAATATTTACATTTAAGTAAGTTAATCATTCTGATGAAAATAATATTATATATATCTTATATTGTTCGAAAAAACTTTTTTGACTTATTTATTACAGTCACATGTAATCCTAAATGGAAAGAATTAAAGCTTTTATTATCTGAATTTCCAAAAAATACAACACCAAATGATATTCCAAATATTACAGTTCGGTTATTCCACACAAAATTACAATCAATTTTAGATGACATCATTAAAAAAAATCTTTTTGATGAAGTATTAGCATACGTTTACCCTATTAAATTTCAAAAACGTGGTAGCCACATGCACACTTATTAATAACATTACATCCTGATAAGAAAATCATAACACCTGAACAAATTGATAAATTTATTTTGGCTGAAATTCCTTCGAATAATATAACACTTACAAAATTAGTGATTAAACACATGCTTCATGGCCCTCATACAGATAAAAGTCCATGTATAAATAATTCTCTCAAAAAGTGAACAAAAAATTTTCCAAAAACTTTTACAAACCAAACTACATTTAAAAATAACGGTTACCCACAATATATGAGAAGAAATAATATGTCTGAAAAACATATTTACAAAAGTCTGAACATAGATAAGACTTATGTTGTTAATTCAATGGTTGTTCCATACAATAAATTTTAGTTAATAAATTATAAATGTCATTTTCCGCCCTCGGGTGGTTTTGGGAGGCTGGTACTTCCTCGGGCGAAAAAGCAGTTTTCCGGAACTCGTTCGAAAAGTCTCCTTTACGAACCTCGTTACGGACCTCGCCTTCGGCTCGGGAAGCAAACCTCTCGGTTCGCAAACAGAGACTTTTCAAACTCGTAGGAAAACTACCATTTAACGTTGAATATTGTGCATCAATACAAAGCATAAAATATGTTTACAACTACATACTTAAAAGTAGTGACAGAGCATACATTAAAATAGGAAAATCAAACGAACTAAATGAAGAAATAGTAGATAAAATTAGTAGTTACGTAGATGCTAGATATGTAAGTCCAATGGAAGCAGCTTGGAGACTTCAAGAATATCCAATTTGTGGTAGAAGTCATACAGTTGTAAATCTAGCTGTTCATCTTAAAAATAAACAAAAACTCATATTTGATTTAATATCAAAAAGGTAATGAAAAATTATCAAACACCACTTACAGCTTGGTTTGAGTTGAATAGAGTAGATGATTTTGCAAAATCACTATTACATGTTAACATTCCAGAACATTACATTTTTGACAATAAACTTAGAATTTGGAAAAAAAGGAAAATTACACTTAAAAATATTGCTATAGGTAGATTAAACATAGTATCTCCAAAATATCATAAACGTTTTTTTTAAAAACTTTTTTTAAATAAATTACGTGGGGCTACATCGTTTGAAGACGTTGGAAAACATTATGGAATAACATATAAAAATTTCAGGGATACTGCAATTGCAATGGGTTTAATAGAACATGATTCTGAAATCGACAAAATTTTTAAAGAAGCCGTAACAATGTTTCCGTACCAGTTAAGACAATTTTTTGCTTGGTTTTTGATTTCAGAAAACAAGCAAGGAGATAAAGTATGGAATGAATATAAACAATATTTTACGGAAGAATTCGATAATGATGATAATAATTGTGCTCTTCTACATATTAATCAAATTTTAGTGTCGGAAGTTAAATCATGCGAGTCTTTTAGTTTGCCGACACCAACCATTAGCAACTGTATAAATAATTGCAATATTAAGGAAATATCTTTTAGTAAAAAAATGTTCGATACAATGTACACAAATTTAAATGAAGATCAAAGAAAAATTTTTAAAACTATTTGTAAACAAGATAAAAAAGTATATTTCATAGATGGTCCTGTTGGATTCGAAAAAACCTACTTATATAAGACACTTATTTATTACTTTATTTCTAGAGTTAAAAATATTTCGTCAATATCTTGGACAGGAATTGCATCTGTATTACTACCAAAAGGTATGATTAGTCATTGAACTTTTCGTTTACCTCTAGACTTAAATAATATTAAAAGTGTTTTTTTAATAATATGGGACGAGTCTTCTATGATTCCGGAAAAAGCTCTAGAAATCGTTGATAGAACGTTGAGAGACTTGTGTAATACAAAACTTTGCGTTGGTGATAAATTAATAGTATTAGGAGGAGATTTTCGACAAATCCTTCCAGTTATAAAAAACGGTAATACAACTATAATAATAGGAGAAACTACTAAATCATCATTTTTATGGAACTTCTTCAAAATTTTAAGATTACAAAATAATATTCGTTCTAGTAATAACAAATTTTCAAAATTATTGTTAAGAATTGGAGAAGGGAACATAGAAACATTTAACATTCCTAAATCCTGGATAACAGATAATGTGTGTTCCAAAATATTTGGTAATTACAGCAACTGTTTTGACAATAACGTGATACTAACTTAACACAATGAATATACTTTTTTTTTTAAACAAGAAGATTTTAATTAAATTACATGGGGAAACTAAAACTTATTACAGCATCGATACTGCAACATATAAAGGTGTTGATAAATCAGATGATAATATTTATATAAATTTTCCCGTAGAAATGTTAAACAACATTCGTGAAGGCTTGCCACCTCATGAACCTTAATTAAAATTAGGTACAATAGTAATGTTAATTCGAAATTTGAGTATATCAGACGGATTATGTAACGGTACACGATTGCAAATTACTAAATTACTGAAGTGTAACGTAGAAGGCGAAATAGTAACGGGAGAAAAAATGGGTAATAAAGTTTTCATTTCAAGAGTTACATTAAATACTGTAATTACTTCGTCATTACCTTTTATTTTATATAGAAAACAATTTCCATTAGTTGTAGCATTTGCTATGACTATAAATAAGTCTCAAGGTCAAAGTTTTGATAATGTGGGATTATACTTACAAAAACCTTTATTTTCTCATGGTCAATTATACATGGCTTTATTAAGATGCAAAAATTAAAATGGAATTTTTGTTCAAGTTGATAGAGAAAACAGTTTAGAGATTAAAAATATAGTTTGGAAAGAAATTTTTGAATATTATAATGTATCTAATATTCATAACATGATTTAATTATTATTTTTTCATGTATAGGTAAAATTTATTAATTAATAATACATATTATGAATGTATATCGTGTTCATCTATTGTACCAATTTTAGCATTTATTTAAAACAGAATAGAAATGGACGTAAGTCTTCCTGGTTTAACCAGGCTTTATAAGATGACTCACAAAGTGATGCGAAACTTTCATTGTTTGTATTAGCGATACTCTAAATTCAACTTAAGTTTATGTACGTAAAAAGAAAATTTGTGTATTAAAGGACTATATAAGTGATGGTGTAACAATAATTATGCGCACCAGTTTATGTGTATATATTATTTGGTTTCAAAATATTGTTAACTCCATATAAATTGGTTTTTAAACGTCCTTTGTTGCATAAATAATGATTTTTTGCGCAACAACCCCCTATGAATCAATTATATGATTTTAAATTTCTTCTTGATGATGAAATAAATCATGGCGATAAAACAGTTTTGTCTACAGATAGGTAAAGACGGTATGATCACGGTCAGGCTTCCCAAAAGTAGTGTGGGGAGGTGGTTGGGGCCATGAAAAAATTCGTGGTGGTCGGTGGGAGGGCCGTAGGGGGTAGGTGGGAGGATGTTGGTGTTTTGAGAAATAATACTATACAATATTTCCATGTGATTTGGTAGGAATGTGGTAATAGACTTCAACACATTAACAGGGTTGGCAAAATGCAACGTTACAAAATGCTAACAAAAAGAGTCAGCCCACCAAAAACTTTATGCTTACATAGAAACCAAGGGATCCAATAAATCGAAATACCATTGATTGTATTTAAGTTAAGCTGATTATCGTATTGTGCACAAATCTGTAACTATTTGATTTAATATTAAAACATACATTGTCATTATACCATGAAGCCATATTGATCCCCCTAGCTCGAATAAAGACTGATACTATACTTCTATACTATACACATAATATTTTGTGGGGGGGGTGGTGGGGGGCCATGAAAAAATGTGTGGAGGGTCGGTGCGGGGCTGTAGGGGTTTTGAGAAAAACTACGATATGTCAAAATAAGCAAGAAAATAACGGATTTTTACATTATTTTGTGGGGGGCGGTGGGGGGTTTGTGTGGAATGCCCCACTGAGTTAACTATATAGTATAGGAAGATATATTGTGACACTTAAGTCGGGGATTGCGACTAACGTGTGTATTTTACTTTTTATTGACCATGGTGCTTTTACGTTGATGGTTTTCCGGAAAGAATTGGGTCACTTCACACTAACGGCCAGCACATTGCTATTTGTTGGCCATTATTACTATGCTTTTTTTTGGGATACCGACACACTGATAGTTGTCTTTCACGGATTAACACTCTCAACATCGCACAAACACACCATCAGGATATAGGTGGGAAGCACGGAAGGGGAGTCAGACTGAGCCCCATAGTTATTTTTAATGCTGTGGCCTCCGGGCCTAACACCAGCATTTCGGTTGATTTCTGTGACATTCATGTGATGTGTTTAGACATATTTCCAATTGGCCACGTCACAATATACATACATAACTATATTATTTAGTTGAATCGACAAAAGTGAATCTCAGCTTCTTTGGCTCCTCCTTAATTCAACTAGTTATTCGCTTATTTTTACGTGATCATTCATACGATTATATTCAAGGAAGCTAACCTACTACCCCGTTCCCCTTCAAGTTTCTTCCATCACCCCACCATTCGTGTATACTCTTTCTAATCCATCTCTAGTGTCTCCAAAAGTGAAATTATTTGTATATTGAAAATCCAATTAAACACATTTTTAATAATAATATTATTTAATTTAAATAAAACAATCAAGCTTTTAGATCAAGAATTATATGTATACATAATATGTGAATTTAATATGTATACATAATTTTTTTCAAAAATCGTGTATCACGTGGATTTAAGAAATAATACAACAGAAAAAAGTAGAGAATATTTTTGTCTATAGAAATCAGCTAGGCCACCAATAGATAAAAAAAATTTGTTTCGGTAAATGTAGCAAGACTTTAAAGTTCATATTTTTTTTCAAAATACTTTGTAAAAACAACGTGGTAAAACAAAAAAAAGGTTCTATCCAAGATAAATATCATTTTTATAGTTTTTCTGGTGGCTGGTCATGAGTTCCAAACGAGATTAGCATTAATTTAACCCTCCACTTCTTTTTTATTTTTCCAGTGGGTAAATACTCTATGTGTAATTAAGTAGCCATGATGCACCTCGTTTCTATGGTTTTTCAAGTTGCCTATTACCGCTCCCTCTTTGTCTGCCGCTGCATTTCCCCTCTACACTAACTTATTATTCTACGTTTTCTAACTTTATTAGATTTGGATAATTTTTCTTTCATCCCTGTCTCCTTTGCGATGCAGTAGTAGTACCTCCTAAGAAGTGCAAATTTACTGATAAATACATAACTAATGCTTAACGATAGAGATTAAATAAAAGTTTCATGTACAATGATTTTTTTCATTTTAACAGCAGTTTAAGAAATCGTATTTGCTAATCTTCAATCGACTTTTAAAGAAATTAAGTAGCATTAACAATTTCAAGTGACAAGAGTCCTTCTTCGGTAAGATGGTTGCGGGGTGGCGTGGGGTGGGGTGAGGCTGCGCGCGACAATCCAACCCTCCACTAACATGATGCTAGAAGTATTGATTTTTCTAAATAAGTTTTGCATAAATTAAAAAAGTTTGAAGCTCTTGAAAGTAAAAAATTGTTTAAAATGTATAAAAGTAGTGCTACACTTCTAACAATAAATATTTTTATTGATTCCGGTGGCAATTTTATAAAAGAAGTTGAAAAATTTCATTGAGTTATTTTTCTAATAAATAGTGTCTGTACATATGGTGTACTAAATATAAAATAATAATTTTTTTTGGCATCTTAAATATTAGATTTAAAGCACCTAATGCTGTTAACTTCAAATTAGCCACTTAATTATACTTTTGCTGAAATATTAGATCTCAGTCTAGTGGCTTATACTTAAAGGTTAAAATAGTGATAGGTTGGCTTGCTAAGTGCACAGGGAAGCGGAGCTCCACTAGTATGTATACACGTATACAAAATTCTAAAAAATCGCCTGTTTTTTATTTCATTATTCGACTTACCTGTGTCATAAAAAAACTTTAAAAAATTTATTTTCGTTTAAGCACCGATTTTTTTTACGTTGATTTTTAAAATAAATACGTATTTTATCAGTGAAAATTACACATTGATCATATTTGAAATATATTTATGTATGCATTTGAACAAGAAGCATGGTACCTTGTAAAGTACGTAATTTTAATCTCAGGGTTATCTATTTACTTTCTTTTTAGAAAACAGATTAAAGGTTCCTAGATGTAAATGTAATTCAACGTTTCTGATGTATTTCTATCATTTGTTGATTAAAAAAGAAGAAAGTTTTAACCCGTAAAAACGTATTTGTTTCTTTAGAAGTCTTATTAAGGTAAATGACCCTATAACTGAACCCTTAAGCACCTTAAGAATTTTCAAGACGAATAAAAATTAAATAACCGTAGATCTGCGTTTATTTTCAAATCCTGTGATGACTGGCCATGTGATTAAGTGATTACAACGTTAATCAATGATTGTCTATTCAGTTTAAGGATAAATAAGTCATTATTCATGTCTAGCTCCCTGTACCTATATCTAAACATGTAAAAAAAAGGTGTCCCTGTGTTCAAATTTTATGTACCTAAAGTTGAACGTACTTTTTATGGGAAAAAGATTTATGATTTAGAAATAAAAAATTATCAAATGAACTTAATTTATAGATAATTTATATTTAATATACATAATCGTACATGTGTTTTTTAATATATTAAAAATATGCAACTGCTTTTATAGCTTTTCTCTTTACAATTTTTCCCATAGTTTGCTGTATTATTAAGTTGAGAGTGCACAATAATTAAAAATAAGCAATTTTTTCTATTTATCACAACACCAAGTAGCTGAATAATAGTAATTACAGATTTGACTCACATTCAAAAAGTAAAGATTAAATTAAATAATGGTTTTCTTTTATCAACATTTAGTTATTTAAGTTTTATCAACACGCTCACTTTTAGGTCAAACCCACATGTGCGTGTACCTATAACTGAACGCCGGCGTTCAACTACAGGTGCATTTTCAACTACCTGTGTACCTATATGTAAACACCCACATTAGTGATAAAAAAGTTAATAATATCAAAATTTAAAACTTCTTAAATAATTCCATACTATTCCAGGATACTTCCAGTATTATTTATTAATATGCAAATATCATAGAATTTTTATAAGAGCCTTAACAAGTTATCAGTGATTCTTAGCAGACGGCTTAAGCAATCCACTGTTGAACGATCGAGTATCAAGCAATGATATTCTAAGTAAGATTGTTCGGATAAAATATTATTTTATTAATACAGAACTCTTTAAATCATTGGATATAAGTCTTAAAACTGTACATATTACCTCGCATTTAGTGTGCAATCCTTATTTAATAAATAATTGGCTTATATTTGATAAGTGTTTAGTTATAGGTACTGTCCGGTAATAGGGTCACTTACCTTACGATGGTGCCGTATTAAGCAAGGGCACCATGGCAACCTTAAAATTCGTGATATATATATAAGCATGCAATCTTCCTATATTATATAGTCGTAAGAGTTAGAGCGAGGTTTTGCTCCCCCCAGCTCCTCTCCCCACTCCCCCAGCTTCTTCATATAAAATGTCAATATATTCGTAAAGCCTTATATATTAACTGTTGCAAGTGGTCTAATTTTCACATATAATTTTATTTGACCATAACAAAAAATTTTGTCACAATTATCTTACTTACGATGTTTATTTTAATTACATGCTCTAAAATGTCTTTTTAGGTGCTCTGCTCTTACGTAACCTTTTCCACAATTTTGACAAATATTTTTTTGAACGTTTTTTTCATGATTTTTCAAATGTCTCCGTAAGTGATAATTTCTTTTTAAACTTTTTTCGCATTTAATACACTAAACATTTTTTTCAATGTTTTGGCATTCCTTTGTTTGACGCAAATAGTTTTTCTTGTCTAATATCATAATGCTATACAGATCATACAAAAAATTTTTTTTTGTGAATTTTTTCGTGCAATGACAGACACTCTTGATTTGGAAATTTTGAGTTACATTTGTCACACTGACAAAATTTTGCATCCATAATGGTGTACCTGAAAACATATTACAAAAAACGGATTGCTTATGATTACATAAATCTGGGTACTAGACGGTACTGACATTTGCTTTTATGATAAAAGAGAAAATTTGCAAGAAAGTATAAAAATAGTAATAAACTATAGAATAGTTTTTTTTTACTCTAAAATTTCATTCCAAACAATATTTTTAATTTCAAATTTGTTTTCTGATACCATTTAGATAAAATTTTTTTTTTGGTTTCTACATCTAGACAATGCAACATATAATTGCCCATGAGAAAATAATGGTTTTCGAAGTTATACTCCTAAGGCATTAAAACTTTGACCTTGAGATTTATTGATAGTCATAGAAAAAGCTAAGGTAAATAGAAATTGTTTTCTGTACAATATAAATGGTAGTGAAGAAGAATTGTTTGTTTGTAGTGTTATTCTTGAAATAAAGACTTTACTTCCTTTTTATTCACCTGTGATTATTTCAGCTTCGATATTGTATTTAAATAATTTTGTAATTCGTAATCTTGTACCAGTGCAAAGTCCTCCAGATATGTTTAAGTTTCGTATCAACATAACAATAGCGTTAATTTTTAAATTCAATTTATGTGGAGGAAGACCTTCTTTGATACTATTTAAATATTCTGTAGAGAAATTAATATAAATATTATCGTCTGATTTATCTACTCCTTTGTGATTTGCTTTATCAATACTATAGTACGTTACTAATGTTCCTACCATATTATTTAAAATTTTTTTGTTCAAAAAATTAGTGTATTCATTGTGAGATGTTAATATAGCTTAACTTATAAAAGAATCATCATCATTATTAAAAATTTTAGAACATACATCATTTGTTTTCCATGTCTGAGGAATTATAAAAGTTTTAATTTTGCCTTCTCCTATATCCAGTAGCAATAAAGAAAATTTTTCATTAATTGAGCGTATACTATTTTTTAAATAAAAAATATTAAATAAAGGCCAAAAAATCAAAGAATTTTATGGTTTCTTGAACAATAGTAATTTTGCTTTCGTTTTTTACTACTGGGAAAATTTGACGAAAGTCTCCACCTAAAATTATTATTTTATTTCCAGAAGGTTTATTTCTACAAGATAAATCTTTTAAATTCCTATCAACAATTTCTAACGCTTTTTTCGGTATCATAGAAGCTTCATCCCAAATAATTACTTCTACATTACGTAATTTTTGTTTATCTCGCTCAAACTGGAAGAATACACTTTCCATAGTGCTTAAGTCTAAAGAAAGTCAGAAAGTTCTGTGAGTTGTTATTCCCTTTGAGAGCAGAATAGAAGCAATACCTGTCCAAGCCATTGTAAAAATTTTTTTTTCAATTGATATGAAATAAAAAATCACTGTTTTGTATAAAAAAGTTTTTCCAGATCCACCAGGACCATCGATGGAAAAAATTTTTTTTTCAAATTTTATTATGTTTTGAAAAATTTGACGTTGATCATGACTCAGTTACAAAAACATTTTATAGAATTCATGTTTACAAAATATTCTTTCATCATGGTCAGTATCGATATTTTTTTTTATCGCTTCTGTTGGTTCTGGTAAACTGAAATCTTTACAAGACATACTTTTAGACTTAAAAATTTCGTTTAAACGTAAAAGAGCTTTATGTTAATCATGTTCACAATCTTCAATGAAAAATTTTTTGTATTTGTTCCAAACAATATAACCAAAAAAATTTTCTCATTTTTCAAGGCTTAAAAAAATATTAATACAAACCTTATTTTGAAAAAATTACACTTATAACACAATAAAAAGGGGGGTTGGCGCGCGGAGCGCGCAGGGGAGCGGAGCCCTACTAGTGTATATATATATATATATACATATATATAAGCATGCAATTTGTGCTAAACATTGTCTTGTTTATCATGCATTCGTACAATGCTTGCCAAAACTTTCTTTAAGATACTTAGATTTTTCCTGTTAAATAAAATTATGCTATGGCTTAGATCTTTTATATTTTTCATTTTGTTTTTTTGCTTGAAAAAATTTGTCTGCCGAGGTGCACACAAATAGCTGAAAATCAGCCGAAAAAAGCTACAAGTTTTTTCATGGCTTTTAAAATTACCCGTAAGACCTACACAATAACATAGTATTTTAATCAAGTTTCTGAATAGTTCAGAAAGAAAAACGCCTTGATACTTTAATTATAGAATTGTTAAGTCTTATTTTACCATAGATTTTAACCTGAACGCATTGGCTGAACCTTTAAGATTGTTATACGCGTCGTTAACAGACCAGACGAAAAGAAAAACAAAATACGGGAACGTATAATTCTGAAGTATCTTATTTGGTGCTTTGTATGATTCTTACGTTTATTTCCAAACTGAATCCTTTTTTTATCTGATTAATGTTGTTACTCTGGTAATATAGTATTGTATGGCACTAAATGTAAATACTCCTTGTGTGCACGATATTTCACTATTTTATTTATTTTTTTAAGGAAAAATTTTCTTCTAAATATTTTGTTGTTATTTCTAGCATTACGAACTGGTACCTCACCATTTATGTATTTTCAACTAATTATACACTGAATCACTACTGAAAATTTGTATTTGTTAAGAAAAAAATTAGTGTGAAGATCTGAACCTCTGTACTGCACCTTAAAAAAAAAGACAAAAAAATGTCAGGTAAAGGCTCAAAAAAAAAATAATAAAATTGGTCAAAATAAGTTTTTTGCGTCCAAAGTGAAAACAGTAATTCAAATGAAAAGATGCATAACTCCAAGATGATACGAGCTGCATTTGACCCTAATTCAGTTTCGCTGATTTTTGAGAATCTCTAAAACCGCCATTTTTGACCTTAATTTTGAAATTCAATAACTCGTGTTCCAATGAATATTAAGAGCTGACAAGTTAACAGAAATTTTGAGAAATAACCCTGAACCAGTTTTGGAACTATGTGAAAACATTTTCTAAACGCGATAGTGATCTTCGTGAGTT
Organism: Copidosoma floridanum; assembly: GCF_036245765.1. Lineage (NCBI taxonomy): Eukaryota > Metazoa > Arthropoda > Insecta > Hymenoptera > Encyrtidae > Copidosoma > Copidosoma floridanum. The sequence goes on along the minus strand of NW_028321898.1, from coordinate 12,645,976 downwards.
ACTCCACTATCTGATAAATTTTTAAAACCTTAACTTGTTTCCAAACAACCCCTTATATCCCTATTGTAGACGCATACTTAAGAAAATACGAATAAAAGAATATACACCCCACACAATTTTTCTTAACTAACATTGCCCCTCCACATCCCCTGACACGATTTTCGTTGAACCCTCATTGACCCTCTACCACTGCCACCCTCTACCTCTTGAAACTCTGACACATTTTCATAAGAGGACTAATACAAAGCTTGGGTTTTGACAGATAAATATTAATAATTAAATAAAATGACGCTAACTGTTAACATGTTTCTGACATTTTTAACAAAGTACACTTAACATTTTCATTTATCTGCATTAGTAATCTTCTTGTGTAGACATATGTTTAGGAAATCTGTTCGAAAAGTATCGCAAATTTAAAATTTCCGCGAGCTACGTGTATTTAAATAGTCATTTTTTTATGGTGTTACGTTGGTACTCATCCTTTAACTAGCAATTTCCTCGTTAGCGATAACTTACAGTTTCATTGTAAAAATTTCTTTGGTTTCTTGTTAAATAAATAAAGTTGATATCGTTTAATTGAGTTGCGCATCAATCATTATTTCATAATAGTGGAATTGATTAAAGTTGCTCTGGAAATTAGCTCAGTGAGAGAGTTTAACACACGGCTCTAATCCAATGCTGCGCGAGATATGTCGTATAGTGCTCACTAACATCTCGAAGTTTTTTTGAGCTGACAGTCTTAAGCAGCACATATACAACTTAAACTTAACAGCTTCCACTGTCCATAGCTTACTGCTGGAGCATGCCAATATTCAGCATCGATGACAACCATAATTAAATAATGCAATTAATCTATATATGTTGAAATGAATTTTTTCAAAATGTATGTATGCAATTCAGATTTCATTTTTAGATGATTCTTACGTATGAAATATGTTTCTGGTCAAAAAACCTAAGTTATATAAAAAACCTATTTGTTATACAAAAAATTATTCAAAGAATTTTTTTACACCTCTATCAAATAAAAGACAGGCTGGTATTTAGCGTTTAGAAGGAGATATATATATATATTAATTAATGTATATGTTAATGTATTGTTAGAATTTGTACAAAAACATATCATGTTTGCGTTCCGTCGAGTATCCCCCATCAGTTCGTGGTCACATGCATTTTCTTGAATTTATTTGAGGGAATTTAATGTCTCCAATGTTTAAGTAAAGAGTTTTTTGTAAACAAAGAAAAAGATGTATGCAGTTGTTTTTAAAACTAATCATTCTTTACTATTTGTTTAAATTGAATTTAAGCTCCTAATTTTTTGTATTTCACTTGATATCTACTTAATGGCAAATAATTTAATGATTTTGTAAATATGCTTTGTCAAAAAATGTTTTGATTATATTTTAGTTAAACATAAATTTATTAAAATAATATATATCTTGACTACATATTTCTATATTTTCATGTTTTAGCCACGGCTCTTTCCAACACTAATGCTGCTGCTTTACAAGCTAGCCTTGCTAGTGGCTTAGGAGCTAATCTAGCAACAACATCTCTTCTTAATACGTCTTTATCAAATGAACTAGCCTCCAATTTTGGTCCAAGTGCAGCTAGCTTAGCAAACCTCCAAGCATCTCTCGTTAATGCACAATCTAATAATAGTTTGTTATCTAGAGGACTATCCAAGCTTGATACTGAACCGGCTTTCGGAGGTAATATAGCATTTGGAAATTCTACTTTCAGTAGTAGCAGAGACTTTGATAGCAGCTTTAACAGAAATGATCCAGAGCGTGTCACAATTGGTGGAACATTCTCAACCAATCCACCTCAGCTCAGCGTGAATCGACAAAATAGTAACGGATCCCGCCAAATTTCTGATACAATTCTCATAGGAAATGTAAGTTATCCATCATTTTGATTACTGTTTTGATCATTACTACATATTAATAATAATTGTTCTCAATTTGATTTGATAAAAATTTGATAAAGATTTGATAAAAATACTCAATTTGATGTACATGATAAAAACTGTTCATAATATCTTAACTTGTCTCTTTTCTCACACTTCTCTGTTGAAGTTTTTTAGTACTAAAAACTCGTTATGACTCAATTTCCATCAAACTAAGTGTAGCAAACGAAACGTAGCACTGGTACCATCAAATACTTAGTTTTACTTTAGACACCTTTAAAACTAAGTCGGGTTTCCATTTTTTTATCAAATTATGTAGCTACCTTGCCTAGTCTTAAAAGTATCCTTGGTAGAATAAGGTATTTAACGCAGATATTACGGTACTTCTGCTACACATTGGTTACTGAATACAGCTTCTTTTAATTTATTAGTAAAGCTTATTTAAAACCCTCATACCCTCATTTATTGATCTAGTAGTGCGGGAGTGAGGACTATTTAATAGAAAGACAAAGCCTTGGTAACTGCAGTGGAGCATGCCTTACTATTTACTTCAGATTAACATAATTGAATAAAAAAAAAAAAAAAAAGAAAAAAAATGAACATTTTTGTCGCTTTGCTTCATGTATATTGATTTACTCAAGCTTCTTTTATCATATCATCTAGTTTGACTGACAAATATGTGCGATGAAGTTAGAATAACAAAAATAAAACAGAACATCTCAAAATGCTTATCTCAAAAGTTCTGTAATGTCTTTAAATTTTAGTTCTTAAAATTATACAGAACGTGAGTTATTAAGTATTTAAAAAATGACTCAAAATGGCAGTTTTTTTAAGATTTGCGAAAAAACGGCTCAACTGATTAAAACTCAACACGGCTCATTTTGTTTGTATTATAATTGCGCATCTTTTTTCCAAACCCCCTTTTTTGTAAGATTCTTCGGTTGTCTTCTAGACGCGAAAACCATGTTTTGGCCATTTTTGCCATTTTTTGGGGGCTTTTGCTGACATCTCTACTTGTTAAATTCTACGTCGATTTGTTACCATGTATTTGATTTACTACCATATTTTTTTTCGAGTTGGTCAGAATTTTGTAAATATCGATAAGATTTTAAGCTAATTCTACCATACTAGATTGACACCTCTAGCAAATGGTGGCGAGCTTGCTCGCTAATGCTGTGAGATACGATGGTTTCCCTGCTGGCTCCACCCTAAAGTAATGCTAACGCGATTCCAGAGCGGAACTAAAGCCACGCGGCATGGGGGGTTTTAAGTGGGTACGAGTAGTGTAATAAAAAAATCCACCGAGTCCTACACTACCACTGCCTCTGCGAAGTTTCTCAATGCATTTCTCTTTCTTCCAAAAAAAAAGAGTACATTAATTATATTTGAATTACATTGTATTAATTTTATAGCTATTTATTTTTGCCACAAGGTGATCATCTTCTTTAGCAACGCTACATCCTGCCTGCTATGAACTTAAAAAGTACATATAGCAAATATTACACTGTTAGCAGCACTGCTTACTTTCAGGCTCAAATAATGTATCTCTCTTTCTCTCTCTCTCTCTCTCTCTCTCTCTCTCTCTCTCTCTCTCTCATGACCTTATAGGTCACTTATTCTTTTTTACGCACAGTTGCATCAAACTAATCGAGTAATAATGACAATAACAGCAGAAGACTTTGTGTACAATGGTGTAAATAACCAACAACCATAGTTATTTAATTAATACATAGCCAACATTACATAACTAAGCAGTATTGAGAGTATATGTTGTAATAGTGGCGTAAATAGCTCCTTGCAATTCCTAAGCCACGGGGGGGAGGAGCTTACATGTTAGAAGTGCAAAGCGTAAAGAGGGTACACAACCGATCGGGCTGTGCATTCTTTTTGAACAAGCAGAGAAAAGTTTGACTCATTAAGATTTTCATTAGATAAAGGCTTCCCGACACGTATCTACAACTTGAACATAACACACCTACAGCGGTTTTCAAGCAAGAACTATAGAACAGCCAAAAAATGCTGAAAAGCTGTAATTATAACTTCAACTTGGTCATAAATGACTAGGTATAGGATATTATAGCGTACAAAACTTTTCATGTCATTTTTATTAAAGCTTGTAAATTTTTTTGTTTGACTTTACCAAGATGGAGTACACAGTAAAAAATCCTTTAGTGAATTTACTACTCCTTTTTTAAAAAATTACAATGCCCTGCGACGTAAAAATGCTGAAGCCTAGTATTCTAACTAAATTTGTATTGAGTATACTTTTAATTTGTCGTAAATGTACTACTACTGTGTGATTTTACTATCCTCAGCATAGGAAATAATCCGACCTTTGCTGGACGTAGAAATTTTACGATGCGTAATAGCAGAAAAAATTACTATCGACTGAGTAAAATCACTATCGATTTCAAAGCTATAATACGATTTGTATAGTAAGTGAACTATTCGCGTAGTAACTGTAGTAAGGCAAAAGCAAAGTGACTTTTATATATACACATACATGTGTATAGAAATTCGGACGTTTGGCGCAAGACAAATGTTAAAATTGTGTTAAAAATGTTAAAATGTTAAAGCATTGGTGAAATGTTAAAATTAAAGAACCATGGTTTTAATCTAGGTTTGTGAAATAATTTGTAGTACCAACTGCCTTTAGTTTCAAACATACCTAACAAGCTCGACTTATTATACTTTTGACACATATTTCTAAATCTAGTGATAAGATCAGTGGCAGGGATTTCAACATTGAGGGGAGGCCCATTATCCGCTGCTAATTTGGCTAATTTATCAACTTTTTCATTTCCTACTATACCCAAATGGGTAGGAATCCAAACTAAACGAAAATTCCTATTACGTTCTTGAGCCTCGTAAATTTTTTGTTTCAATCGAGAGACTAAAGGAGATTCGTATTTGAGACCTTAAATCGCTTTCAGAGAGTTTAAAACACTAAGAGAGTCCGTGAAGATTTCAAAAGAAAGGTCACTTCTAGCAATAACAAATTCGAGGGCTTTTATTAGCGCTGAACATTCTGCTGAGAATATCGAAGAGTCATCCGGGATGTTATGCGAAGACTTAAAGTCATGAAGCTTAGACCAGGTAGCGAAGCCTACTTTGCTCTGGCCGTTAGATATAATCTTTGAGCCATCAGTGAAAATAAAAAACGAGTTGTTATCCGGAGTGAGATCGTTAAATACCGAATTTGGGTTAGCTGCTGATTTAATATCGATACCAGAAGATGTATCTGGGTTATAAGAAAAGAAATTAAGAAAAAAAAGGACAGAAAATTTGGGGAATATATTGCTTTGAATAAAAAGGCCTTCTAGGTGCCATATTTCTCCATAACACTCAAGAATTAAGGATTTTTGAAATTTATGTGAACAAGTGCTTTGTTCCGAGACATTATATAAGGTTTCTACCTTTTGAAGGGTTCTGCTGTGTTTAAAGGATAGAAGTTTAAGTAAAAAGACCAATCCCAGGTACTTAAATCTGTGTTGCAGCAGAGGGACCTTTGATTCGTCTGTAAGAACGCTGATCAGTGTGCTCTTTCTGTAGCCCATGGCCAACCTAATTGCTTTGTTCTGTATTACTTGCAGCCTATTGAGATAAGTTTTAGAGCATGGAGAAATCAAAAAGTCACAATATTCGATCCATACAACATTAGAAGAGTCTTAGGATCTCCTCCCCACCAAGTGCGACGTAGACAACCAAGGATGCTAAGAGGAAATCTACTTTTAGCCTCTAGGTATTCAACCTGTTTGTGCCACTTTAAATGTTTATCTAGGTACATACCTAAAAATTTGACGTAGTCTGAAGGAAATATAGGTGTGTTGAAGAGTTTGATAGAGAGATGGTCTATTTTAAACCTACTTTTACTAAAAACCATTAAGAAGCATTTGCTTGGTTCTAGCTGTAATCCTCTTCCTGAGAAGAATCCTTCCGTTTTACCTGCCTCTGTGTCCATAAGGTTAAACGCGTCATGTACAGATTTCAGCGATGTATATACGACTTCGTCATCTGCAAATCTTAGAAGTGATACCTTTTATCTTTAATCCTACTAATAAAGTGTTCCCTTCGCAGTGTCAACACATATCACCCCTAACTCAAGCTCGGTACCTCCCAAAGAAAAATCGATAATATCAAAAACTAGATTGTTTTTAACGAAGAAAACTATACCTCCACCTCTTTCCTTAGTTTTCCTATCAAATCTGATACTGTTGAAACCCTTTAGGTTGAACTTCTCACCCGGGCTAAGCCAGGATTCTACCACTGTGATAATATCATAATTCTGTGCCAAGAGATTAAAGTCGAGCTTGTTCCTTACATTTCTGGCATTCCATTGAAGTATGTCCATGCTAATTATGTTAAGAAAGCCTAAAACAGTATAAAATTTTGACTTAAGATTACAACTTACATAATATGTAATAAATATTATAAAATAAAACAAGTGATTATATTTACATTATAAAATAATTTAGTTATCTTATAGTATTTAGTATTTCCCTTCGAGATACTTTCTGAGTTTTTCTTGCACAACGTGGAGCCTGGAATCGACAGCTTTGCCCTTCTCAAGATCGGTTCCTTTGTTTTTGGTCTTCTTCTTATTCTGGTTAGAGTTGTCTTGTTGTGTGTTGACATTATTGAGGCTGTTGTTGCAGCTGTTGGAGTTTGCGTTGGTGTCCAGATTTTTGGATTTAAGTAGCTGGCTAAGACCTGCCAGGGTGTCTGCCGCATCCATAGTGTCTTTCTCTTCGTTAAGGTCGTCCGTGAAAATCTCATCTTCAGTGAAACTAGTCTGGGTGCCAGTTTTAATTGAGTGTCCGGATATGCCAGGGCAAATTTGATTTTTAGACGCAAAAGCGTTGAAAGCATTTAAATTTGTTAGTTTAGCCTTGTAGTCTTGGTCCACCTTGTTTAGATTAACAATGTTGGGTGTTGGCGCTGTTTGCTTATTTTGGATGGATTGTTTCGTTGGAGTTGGTGGTTAATGATTTACCGCTGTTGACGAGTGAGGTGCTTTGTTGAGGTTAATTGCATTGCTGAAAGATTTATGGGAAACCACAGTACCGTAAATCTCAGCTAAAGCCTTTTCTTTTAATACTGGAAAGTCTACAGCACTTCTGTGAAAGTTACCATAGGTTGCCTTAACCTTTGTTCTGGCTTCTCTATAGGGCAAGTTGTCATAGGCCATTAAAACCTGGATCGCTTTTTGGTCCTTGTGTTCTTTGCATTCTTGGATATCCGTGCACTTGTGAGGGGCATTACAGTGCATGCACCAGGGAGTGACTCCCGTGCACTGCATACCTTCATGTTTAGGCTTACTACGCATGATACAAGCTTCTTTCCCTTTGAAACGAGAGCTGGTGTGTCCATAATGTAAGCATTTGTAGCATAACATAGGGTTACGTACGTAGGGGTAAACAGTAGCTGATATGCCCCACAGATGTACACGTTCAGGCAATGATTCACTTTTAAAGGAGAGTACCACTGTTTCGCTTGGGATCCATTTGTCAGAATCACCCTTGGCAAATCTGTTACGTCTGTTCATCCTTTTGACTTCAGCAATCTTTACACTACAGGTCATGTGATGTTTGATATCCTCTTCAGGGATGTCCACTGGAATACTTTTGATGATGCCTCTCCTCACCTGTTTATAGAATGAGAGAAAAGCCGACCATTCAAGGCGATCCAGGAAGTCACTGTCCAACAACAACTTATTGGCCTCTTTGATTTCTCAAACATTACTTCAACTTGGCTCGTTCCTCTTTCCTTGATATCAGTAAAACTAAAGTGACTGTAGAGAGCACTGGCCACCTTGAATCTGTTGAGTTTTGTGTTACCTTGGTACTTTTCGTTATATTTAATCCAGACTCCATAAGGTCTTGAGTTTGATGGCAGGAACAAAGGGACATTTTTAGAGTTTGTATTCTGTGAGTCATTTATTTGCGTGTTGGTAGAAGAATCATACTGAGTAGTGGATCTGGCACTTTTTTTGCTTGGGTGGTGAGTTGATGTTGTTTTTACATCCAGCGTTCTTTTCTTGCTGAACTCACTTGCATTTTCTCCAGTGAAGTTGTTCCAATCCATATCAGAATGGTCCAGTGGGGGCTGGTGAACCCCTTGATTCCCAGTCCCCAACCCATCCTTGCTATTCCGCATATTGCTACACCTCCTGGAGCCGGGGGTGTGCAACTTGAAGCGTGTCCCAAAAGTGAGGTTAGTTATGAGTTTCCGTTACAGTAACACTCACTGGGTATTCTAAGTACCTTATCTAGTGGGCTAGGCCATGATGCCAGTTTCACTTTGTATCAGGACGAAACGAAAGGATGACGTCGTTGACGAGTTCCCTGACTCCAGCAGCAGGAAAAGTTCACCTTCGTAACTTGTTTTCGAGTACTTGTATGTCAAAAAAAAAAAAAAGTAAAAAAAAGAAAAGTCGGTCACCGTAGTAAATTTACTACGATTGAAGTAACGCCATCTACACGCTTTGCATGTTTACTACGTCTTTAGCACTTTTACAATCGCAATAGTAAAAAAACTTTTTTAAGTGTAGCAACTTTTTCACTCGGTAGATTTTACAATGTACGAGGTAAATTTACTACTACAGTAGTACTTTAACTTCTGCTATTGTATATATATATATATATATATATACTATGCTGGGCATAGGTGGGATTATTTCCTATGCTGAGCGTAGTAATTTTACCATGGGATTTTTTACGGTGTAAATTAAAGAATACTAGCACTATTAATTTACAAGAACCATAAGAAATGATTTGAAAAAAATTATGAACTATTGGTCTTCAAGATTTTACGTGATATCAAAAATAATTTTACTTGTGTGCTCAGTAGCCTCTTAGCTAGTATACTGATTTAAAATTAAAAAAAATAAAAAAATCGTTACGAAATAAAATGAGTCACTTTATTTAATACTACATCTGCTTTTTTAATTTAAAATTCCGAAGCACATCAATCTCGTTGCCAAGCTTTTACAGCATAAAAAAATCATGTTAGCTGAGGCAGTGATACATCTCAAAAATACATTAAAAAATTTAAAGACTTGCGATTTCATTGTAAAGAATTTATTAACGAAGTAAAAGCCATTGCAGTAACATGGCAACTGGATCCTGTTTAGGAATAAAAGAAAAATCGAAGAATCAAACAACTTCATAAAGAACTGGCTATTAACTTAATGTTTTTCAGCTCGGGGGAAAGTTCAAAATTAAACTTTATTATAAATTTAATAATTTATTTTGACCACAGTATAAAATAAGATACATAAAATAATGGCGAAAAATGTTGTACCTGTAATCCTGCAGGGATAAATGTAATTATCTATTCACAAGCTAATATAAATCTACTCATGCTGTTTCAAGTCTTAATGTCATTACGAACTGTAACTTATCATTAAAATTCTAAGTAGAGCATGTAACAAAAATATATCTGTTTTATAGTATTAACAGAAAATCTATGTAACATATAGGAATCCATTTAATTTATAACAGGTAAATGAAATTTATGCATGAAATACTTGAAATAATATTGAAAGATTTATGAAACAACTTCAGTTTTTATCCATTATTCAAATTCAATACTAGTTTCGTTTTTTTGAAGTATGCATTAATTTCATATTACTTGGTAATTCGTTAAAGAGCTATATTGCAGTAATATAGAAGTTTTTGTTACTTACAGTTTTGTGTAACTTTGGTAATTGTAGTATTTTTTGGGAGTAATTCTATGAGAGTTGAAGTAATTCATAATTGATTCTCTGTAATATAAGCGCAAGAATTCGAATGCAAAACTTTGTTTTATAATTGGAGGATTATTTTGTATGGACTTATTTTTATAAAATTTTCAATACTTTTTGTTTGAATTTATGCAAAGTGTCTACTATATTGTTGTATGCACTACCGCATGCATTAACTCTATAATTCTGCCAACTTGTTTAATGCCTAATTTTATGCTAAACTTCACATTAATTTAATAATAATAATGCCCTAACGTTTTAATATGTTTGTGACGGAACGAAGCATTGATATGTCTTTCTTGTTTGGTTTTTATTTAGATAAGTCCAAAGTTAGAATTACATAATTTGATTCCGTTTATGTACGAGTACATAGCAGTATAATACTACGAGTGTCGCACAAAAAGTCAATTGTGCCTAAAATAAAAAGAAAACTTTTTGCAAGATGAACGATTCAAGAGCACAATTAGTTGCCACTATATTATATATATAATCTTCAAAAATGTCTCAAAATATTAAGGGGGCTCCATACCTCTAAATAGCATACAATTTGTATAAATTTATACAGTCGCCTGATTTAATATAACAATAAACAAGTCCAACATAGAAAAAAAGAACTTGATAAAATAAAATAAAGTTCTATAAATTTTATGATTTCAAGAAAGCTTGTAGTGAACGATTGCATCTTTGTCATTACGCATAAAATAATTTTCAAAACACACAAGAAGCTTTAAAAAAATCAAAAATTGATGCAAAATTTATAAAATTCCTGTTTTTTAAAAAAAATCTAGAACCACACGCAAGTACAAAATTCTAAAATTTAGTATTGTATTTTAACAGACAGCAATAATAATCATTAAAAATTCAGTACTATGTCAAAGGTAGAAAGGCACTTTACTGAATTACATTAAACTTACTTGACCTCTGATTTTAGTGCAAAGTATATTTTACAAGATAAGTGCTATTCTTCTTATTTTATTTCAAAATTTTCATTCTCTCTTGCAGAGATCTTTTAAATTCTTAAAAAAATCTTTTCGAAATTTTTTCTTGCAGTAACTTATTTATGGTATTTTAAGTATTATAAGTGTAAGTGATGATTTTTAGCATGCTGTGTAAGTGATTAATATTACAATTAAATTCGAGGTGATCTTTTACTATGCCAATAACCATAGCACTCATATGCACAGTAACACAGAATTGCAGAGTCTAAAAAAAAGTGCTATAATTGTGACGTAGCATATTTGTACTATGTGTTTTAGTGTTACGGTATTCATCCATAACAATCGTTAATTAATCAGCATTGTATTATAATATAAAATTAAACGGTTTCTCACTTCTTATAATTAAATAAAATGTATCATACTCTACCATACTGTAAGTATGTGCAAATTATAGGTATACATACAATCTTCGTAACTAGATAATAAAACAAGAGCTTTAAATTGATTACTAATAAATATTCAAAATCATCTTAGCTTTTTTCAAATTAGATTAATAATAATATGCATTGTTACTCTTGTCTTCATTAAATTTTTATTGGTACCCTTGCAGCAAAGATAATAACGAATTATGAAACATTACGGTTTGTAAAAAACGAAATAAATCGTGGCTTTTTTGCAAGGGTAGATGCAGCACTTTTCTTTACTTATAAAAAAAAAAAAAAAAACTTTTGAACGTTATAACTATTGGAAACTGATAAGAAATGTTACTTTTCACTTTTTGATAAGCACAATACAAATAGATTGTTGGTAATTTCTACAGAAATATCTTTATTTTTCTTGTTTAGAAAATCAGTTTCCTTTATTTTTTAAAAGTCATTATGATAACATTTTTTAAGAACACTACTGTATCAATTTTTTTTTTTTCTTTTTTTTACCGCGACAGATCTTAAGCCAAGTCGCCGGGGCGACCCAATCACCACCTATGTGTGGGGGGTGTATTGTCGCACCCATTTTTCCAACCCTTTTACTGATGTTATACCTAATCCATGGGCACAGTGCGAGTATGTCCGGTGAAACACCTTGCCAGTTAAGCTGACACTCTGCACCAACGGTGTACCAGGTCTACTCGCAACTGTGTAGCCTTTCTTCGGAGAGGACTCCATATTCCAGGACCTTTATCTTTGCCGGTTAAGCCGGCGCTCTCTGCCGAAGCATTGGATCCAGGCTAATTAGCATCCCCGAAGAAGCCCCATGTTTCAGGGACCACTCTTCGCCGGTAAGGCCAGCGATCCCTGCCTGGCCCATCAGATCCGCTAATCCCTACCTCTTAACACTGTTTCGCATTCACCCAGGCCCGAAGACCTGCGGAGCAAGGAAAAAACCCTGGAATTACTCTGAAGGAATATTCCATGGAAAAACCCACCCCGAAATAGCTCGGGTTACATAGGAACTTTTCCCGATGAAAAGAGTTTTTGATAAAATCTGCATTCACCGGGAATCAAACCCACGACCCCTAGAACAGCGTTGTATCAGTAACAAGCATGCTCACCACTAAGTGAACGGTGCTCCAGTTTTGCTTTGTTAACTTAGTGTATTTTCAGTGGCTTTTTATAAAATTATTCCTGAATACGTTAAAAAAATTTACGTTTATTATCAAAAAATATCCATTTTGAGATATAGTCCTATTATAGTTTTACAAGTAAAGATGATTTTACAATTTCTCGAGGCCCCAGTAGTGTTAAGAGTAGAAGTCTTATGGTGGCTCCTCACTATGGATCTACAAGAATAGTCTAGACACTGTAACACCGGTTCTAATTGGCTGTGGAGTTTCTTACATGGCCACTGAGTCTGTCTGCTGTCTTTGCTCTTTGTTGTAGCAGACGCCCTACTCTTCGTGACTTGTATATATTTACTATTTTCAAAAAATATCTCAAAAAATTCCATGATAACATCCAAACTGCTGAATATCATTAGAAAGATTATGATTTCTTTTATCTGCTCCCCTGTTTTTTAAGAACTGCAATACTTTTGCTGAGATATATAACTTATGGAATACATTATACATACGCCCCCCCATAAGAGGCTAAGTTATAAAGTCGGTTTTCAAGTTGCTTTCTTTCTAAAATTTCGATTCTAACGGAGTCTGAGATTTTGGGAGAAGACTTATTTACATTTATAAGCCATCCCTCAGAAGATCATTGTATTTTTTAGTGTTATTATTCAGTGAAGAGCCACCTTAAGAAGTTGTAAAAAGTCTCGTTTTTATTTTAACGATTTTGGTATTCAAAGTTAAAGAAAAATACAAAGAATATGATTTTAAAGTCTTAGCGTTAAGTAAGATCCGGATCATCGGACATTTCAATGCAAAACTATATTTTTCAGCGTTCTTTACCGTTTTTATTAACTGTTTTGAAAAGAGTAAACCTTAAAAAAACTGTTTTATACTAAAGTTGTTAAGGCAATGTTTCTAAATTAAGATAAAAACTTGAAAAAAATTTTTTTTATTGTTTTAATACGAAGTGTAAAGAAATAAAATAGAAATCATTAAAATTTGCCAAAGTAGTAAAAAAAGTGCTTGTAAATTAACAAAGATTTAGTATTATTGAGTATGTATATAGTCTTATTGATGTTAAACAATATGCCGCAAGTCTGATAAAGAAATTGGCAAGTGGCGACCTACTGCAAAATTATTGTGTTGAAATTTTGATTGTTAATAATGCATGTCCTTTTAGTAATATTTAAATCTAACTACTTGAAATAGGCAGGTAACAGTGTTGATTTATTGAGAATGTCAGACCAAATGATGTTTCAAAAGCTAAGGGAATCAGAATTCCGTGTAGTGTGCAAATAAAAGAATTATCTAAATTCGTTAAAAATAGAAGAAAATAAGACACACAATGGGCTTAGAAGTGAGTTTAGAAATTCATCTCACAACAAGAGAACTGAATCATAAAGTTTTTTAATAAGTTTCTGTTTATCGATCCGTAAATTTGCGGCACACAGTTTGAGGCGAATAAGTCTAAAGTTGCTGTATTAAGGTGGTTCTTTCATGACTCCCGAGTCAAAGGTGCAACTGTTAAGTTGATGTTTATTAATGCTGCTTAATTTTTAAACGATTATTTGTTAATACTGTTTAGTGAGGCAAATTAAGTACTGATTCAAAATTTTAGATCATAATATACGATATAAAAGTTCGTAGGAATGATTATCTAAAATTCGCGCTTAACCTCAAAATACTAGCAGTGGAGGCTTACCTATGCTTTCAACATAGGAAACGAAAATGTATGCCTATGGTTCTTTTAATATCTCTTGATTAAGTCCGTCATCACATATATTTAGAGATAGCATTATATTTGGAATTGCATAAGCTTTATTGTGTCAGTTTTTTACTTAATTACGTTCAGTAAATAAATAACTGGGGTACAACTTTCAGTAAAAAAATGCTTAGTTGTCATAAGAGCAAAAGTTTAGAATTTAATTTTCGTTTATCAATTTCTTTCCTTTATATTTGTCAGCCTACTCTGAAATTTTTAAGGGTAGTGTACTGTAACTCAATAAATGATTCCTCTAGATTTCATGCCATTCTGTTCATAATTATTTTGATGAAATAATCATTTTAACATATTATGCTTATAGTGACGATGTTTGACTTACTCGTACTGAGTCGCAATTGACCTTTTACTCGTGAAATTGCTGTAAACAAGTATATATTTAAATAATTCTGTACATATATCATTTCTGGTACCCCTCTATCCGACGCGTACGAATTTTTCCCTGCTCCTGCTGTTTTCTCGTGTTTAAAAATTAAAATTATACTGCAGTTTATGATTTTACTTGTATTATAAGTGAAAGTTTTCCTATTTTGTATTTTGTATTTCGTTTGTTCTTAGTGATCGTTCGCGGAAATACAGTTTTGCCTCTCCGCATGATGTGTGCCTTTTTGGCTTATCTCTTATACTCTACCCTAGAATCTTCACCATCCTTAATAGTTGTGCTCTGCTCTGGTTGTGGTGACCTCTTTTATAGTACTAGCTGCACTAAAGTACTGGTGTCGAAGCAAACAGTTTTTGGTTTAAAAATATAAAGCCCGTCTTCATCTACTATTGTAAAAAGTACATATAAGTCAGAGATAACTCAACTTCTAACGAGGTTGCCACTGTGTTCTAGTCCTGTGTAGAGTGATAGAATGATATCTGCTTTAAGTTCGATAGCCTAGACTCTTAAATGGAAGACCTGCAAACGTTTTAAGTTGATGTTTATACTACATGGTAAAACTTTGTATGTCTCGACTCAGTTAGCTCAACGTAGATCTCAGTTATCTAAAACTTTTTCTTTTTAAACAAGCTAACTAATATTATGGCTAATATAAAAAAAAAATGGAATTGGCCATATTGATTTAAAAAATCAGAAAAGAATTTTGAAAAGCTATGGAGTTCTTGTACATGAATGACCAGAGTCTTAAAATTTATGTAAAGTAATTCTGACCTTGCCAGAGTAAAAATGATCCTTTTATCGATTAATTATTTATTTTTTGAAGAAAAACTTTGTCTCTTGCTACTGATTATCTTCTCTAAGACAGGTTATGTCTGTTCTAGGCGTTGAAAAAAAGCTGCCTCTAATCATAGCTATTACTTCGGATAAAATACAATATTAACGCGATCATCATTAACACCTGGGTGATTTTGTAAGAAATCACAAACCAAAGAATCCTAACGGACAATGCATGATAAAACATGTCAGAGAAATACCTAAAATGATTCTCAAGTAGTCAGTCACTTAAAATGACAAGTGGCAAACTAATCAATGTGATCATCTTTACTAAAACTTAGCTAAAGCCTCACATCACAACTTCTAAACTTGGTTTAAATAGATAAAATGTTTTTAGTAGTAAAAGATCACGTTCTGTTCATTTTAGGAGTAGGAGAGTTTTTTTGGTATTGAACAAAACGTATACCATCTTTCATCCTTAACCATGAGGTAGTATCTAAATCGATGTTCGTTTGTCAGCTTATTGATACTTAGCCAGTACGTTCTGATAGTCGCTGCGTAAATTCTGCCAAAATCATCACCAGCTTTTTCCCTCGCTTTTTTCAATGAGTCTTATAAACCATCACACAAACCTACAAAATTATCTACTTTTGAAAATATAGTTTCATGTTATGATACTAATATATGATATGTCAACTGAAGTTTCACCCTCAACTGATTGTCTCCGATTCTTTGGCTCCAGACTATTTTAATAATGGTCTTTTTTTTTAATTATTACTAAAACTTATTATGATTTGACTTACCCTCATTCAGATAAATTCGTCAAAATTATTAACATATATTATTGCCAACACGGGTGAAAGGTTATTTGAAAAATTATAAACAAATTAAACAATTAAAATATTCATTTTCTGTAAGAAATCGACTATAACTCGGCTCAGCATGGTCCCAGATACTTAAAATTAAGCATGCATACCCTCAAAATAGTTAATTATAAGCACTTGTTTTATTGTCAACATGAGTGAAAAGTTATTGAAAAAGTTACAAAGAAATTAAAGTAGCGAAATATAAATTTTCTGTTACAGATCGACTGTAACTCATCCCGGCATGATCTTACACACTTATCACACTTATCACGTACAATCAGGCATACATACTTTTACAAGAGTTTATTATTGAGATATATTATTGTGAATACAGGTAAAAGTTATTAAAAAAGTTATAAACTAATTATATAGACAAAATATCGATTTAATGCGTAAAATCGACTTTAACTCGATCTAACGTAATAAGAGTATCGAGCGCTATTTATACGTACCCGTAAACGTAGTTAAAAAACTAGTGGAATAGAAACAGCCCACTCGCAAAAGTTCCTTGTTTCTTAAAATTCTTATCGTATTACCGCCCTAAATGCATACATTTGTATAGTCTACATAAAGTGTTTAATCGTAATTTTTTCTATAAACTTTGACGCATTGATTAAAATGAAACCTTAACACTCTACATGCTAAACCTGTAAATATAGAGCTGTGGTAGTAAGTTTTCGAGAGCGAAACATCAAACGATACACGCTAGGTGACTACCATCGACAACGCCAACAGTCGACAAGATGTTTGAATAGTTAGATGATAAAGTCGAGCGACACATATCAAATCTGCTTTTTTGTGTTTTATTTCTGTTAATATTTATAATGACTATGATGCATGCATGCATAGGGTTACAGTAAAGAAATTAGCGTTTCCAAAATGTAAAACCAAGGTACGTTATAAGTAAAGCTTTTCTAAGGCTTCTAAAGCATTGATTAAAAACTGCTTAAACGAAGTTAGTTAAACACGTGAGTGAGTAATAGAGTTAATGGAGAAAAAATTCCGTGTTAGGGAGCTTACTTCAATATAATTCAGAAAAAAATAATTCAGAGTTGATGTTCAAATAAATTTACAACAACTTGATAAATAATTTTTCTAAACATTTTTGATGTGAAAACATTTTATACGAGGTTGGAATTTCCGCTTGGGCAGTGAAAATTTTCAAAGCGTAACGCTTTTTCTGTCACGCCTATATAGATATACTAATACCGTCCTCTCTATCTCTCTCTCTCTCTCTCTCTCTCTCTCTCTTCTCTCTCTCTCTCTACTGAGGAGCGTTGAGTTTACACTGCTGCCAGCCAAAATATATAGATATACTATATCATATTCGTCTACCAGCAGTCGAGTATGCATGCGCACGCACACACACACATGCTGTGCACGCCTGCTGGCCAATAAGTGGCCAGTGCTGCGTGTTTAGTCTACCGCCTGCAAGAATATTGGTCTGTCTCATTCAGAGGTGAGACGAGTGGTCTACAAGCCACAAGGAGAGGCTGAGAGAGATGACAGTTGCCGTCCATTCGCTCGTGTTTATAAAAAAAATCACACTTTTTATAAAAAAAAAGTATGATATGCAATTTCGTATTTTTTATCTACTTAAGACACAACTACTATTTGTAAGGTCGACTATTTCAAAATTTCAAGAAATGAAATTTTTTCGTGTTGCATGTTTCAGAACGCGATAAAAAAATAGTAGCACATATCCATATCCATGTTTTCACATCTTCCTAGGGTCGAATGCGACACTACGACTGGTTTTTTTAAACTGCTTATTTTGTTTCTCTTAAAACACGGTCTTTTAAATACCGGGAGCCGTCATCTAATAATTCTTCAACAACATTGCTCACATCACAACTTTCAACTAACTTTTTACACTTTGAGAGACTCTTTTTTCTAAAAACTGTTGTTTTCACCTTTTTTGAACTAGATTTTATCACAATGACGATTTTATCTTTTAAAAGTTTCATAAATAACAGGCAATTATTGAATAAAAAATTTTTTTTATTATAACTTTTAATACGGTATCTCTCGATTCTATCACCTAACTATTTGAATGATAATCCACAAGATGTCACCTAGCGTTATAAAGTCTCTTATCTTAGTTAAATACGCAAAGTTAGTAAGTATTTTATCAGTATGCAATCTTCCTTCATAATTTTTTCTTTATTTTTTTATAATATCAAATATTGAACAAGTAACAATACTTGTATTATTGAAAAAAGTTATAGGTTATAAGCAGTTATTTACTTTGCGTTGCCCTATATAAGGAGAAAAATAATAGGAATTTTTGCTGTACATTTTCTGTTTGTAGCACGCATAATAAGAAGCCAGCTTTTTTGTATATAAAAAAGAGCATGCTCAGACTGTCTTAAAGCTATGGAGAGCGTTATTCAGACCAAGGGATGAACCCATGGGTCACCGTAAGTTCTATGTATTAGAGTCTTGCTATCAACACAAAGAGTTGGCTCATAGGCTGATACTTAGATAGAATTAGCTTTCTGGCACAGAGAATTATTATGTAACGGAAAAATTTTTTTTGTATAGATGAAAGTGTCAAAAATTAAGACCAACAAAATTTGTAAGTGAATATCCGGAGCTAAGGTGCTGCCCCAAAGTATTTCCCGTAAGGAGAGACAATAAACATACAAAAACAATACATTTTTCGTCCTACATCGTTGTATTTATTATTATTATTTTTTTTTCATATTTTTTTACAGCTTGCGAGATACAAGTAAAAGAAAACATTTGAAATACCGTTTTGACACTAGAAACTTTATTTTTTAATTTTTCAACTATTTTTTTCCGTAATTAGCGACCTCAAAAACATCTAGTATAATATCATAATTTTTCCAGAAAGTTTTCGATTTCAGAGCTTTGTTGACTGGGCTACGGTGACTGACCTCTTAATAAACCTTTCCACCTGTGCTGCCGCTGCGCGCGCAAAAAGTAGAGAACTTTATAGATTATTTAAAAAACTTTATTCTTTGTCAAATGATCTGTAAATTTGTAAATTTGTAGTTCAACTCCTCCTTAATTCAAAGGAACCGAAAGAATAACGTTTTTCGAAAATTAAAGTACCCTCCTATACAATATTTTTTTATTGCACACATTTATTACTTTCTTTTGCCTGAGCTGTAGTTTTTCCTCTCGAAGCAAAAAAACTGGTTTTTACCAATTTTACCATTTTTTTGGCACCTTAGTGCCCAATATTTACTTTTGAATTTTATTGGTATCAATTTTTGACACTTTGATATGCACAAGAAAAAATTTTTCCGTCCTGTAGGAATTTTCTGTAGTTTTAAAGATTTTTCTGCTAATTCTATCTGAGTATGAGCGTAAGATAGCTAGGGATCCGATGTCGAACTTCAAAGTCCGAAATCTGACTAATGCTACCGTCATATATCATCAAAGCTTTCCAAATTCCCTTCGCTTAGCTATAAAGAGAGGGTATCGACAAAATAATGCTGACACGAGTGACAGCTGCACTGTAAACACAACGGGGCTGAAAATTTCTATGCGTGTTACAGAAAATATTCAAAACTACTTGAGTGTGTCTCATACTATAATTAAAACTAATACCGTAAATTCTTCACGATCATTCAACTTATCAGGTATTAGCACATACCAAGCTGAAGAGCTACATATCAATTTATATTTTCTTATCGATAACTCAGAATTATTTTATTTCTAATACATTGTAACTTGAACTATGAAAAAGAGATAGCCTTAATTTGCCAGTTATATTTCAAAAGTGTCACAGTTAATAAGTTCGTTGAACGATTGAATGATGGTTTTTTTACTTGGAATAACAATAATCCCGAATATGTACCCTAGCCTACAATGATGCAGGTTTTGGGTAAAGCACTTTGGCAAACTTTTTTTTGCCACCATTGACCAATAGCTTTTACAACACAATAAGCAGTTGCCTTACAGTATAAAAGTTAAAGAATTATTGCTAAAATTTAGAAATTTGCATTGAAAATTAATACCCTACAGTAGATTTCTCCCTCACTAATATTGTCGTTTCTTAAAGGAAACAATTCTTGTTATTCTTCTCTCTGTGCGTGTACTAATTACTACATTTATTACTTATAAACGTTATTACTTAAAAAAAATGGACAAGTAATATCAACAATTTTTATGACGATGATATCTTTAAAAAGTAAGTGGTATGGAAACTGATTTTCAAGATTTACTCGATCGTGTTATTATTTACGTTGCTACTTCATAATGGTGGGAAGGTGTTTGGTGTAAGGCAGCTCCGTATTCAAAAATCATGTGCTTAAACCTTACTCAATTATATTTATTATTAAGTATTTTATACTTTTTCTGTCTTTTTATTTTCAAATTAAATATTCATATTGATATCATTATTTAAGTACTAACGTTAAGATTTTATAAAAATAAAGAGATATTAAGAAAAAATTTTTATTTTGTGAAAAAATTGTACTATCGTACATGTCCATATACAGTTGTTTTCAACTTAAAATGTGCTCCTTTTGTTACCAAGTTGTAGTTGTTTATTTGTTTTATTAAAAATCTAAATTGCTATGTAATTAATAACATAGGATTTGACTAAAAAAAATCACAAATGCATCTTGAGTAACGCTAACGAATTATTATAGATAAAACCAGTAACATATCAAATTTCTATTTATTATCAACTGCCACTAAACTTTAAGACGACGGAAAATTTTTTTATGCAATAATTCATGTGCAACCTAGTACGCGAAAAAAATAATAATAATTATAATAATAAAAATAGTACTTGCCTGCTTCTCCAAAAATATAAATACAAAAATCTGAAATACAACATAATGTCCATAACTCAACATAAAAAAGGCTACTTAGTAAAGTCACCAAACAATGAAACACTGATAAAAAAATTTCTAACGTATAATTTTAGTTATACTATAAAATAATAATGTATCAATGTTCGTAAACCATAATGACAGCTTATAATGGGAAAAGCTTATTAATAAAAACAGCTTGAAACAGTTTTCATTCTTTTTATATATATTAATATCGTAGAATTAATTTTTTGGCCCAAAGAATTCTAACTAGCTCAAAAAAAATAGTGTAGTAGTTTCAGCGTACTATTCGTACCATGCAACAGTTTAAAAGAGCGCCACCACTGGTGATAGTCGGAGTCACTGGACCGAGAATATTTTACGGAAGTCAGTGACAATTTCTTTTTACTAATTTTAAATCATTTAATTTATTGTTTTTTCCATACGCTTTGAGGTTATATATTTTTTGTGATGTTTGTTTTCCGAAAAATGGATGAGGTTTTCACAACGAAAAATTTATGATGACTTGAATAAACGTCTTCTAACTCGATAAATTTATAAATTTGTAAGATTAAATTATTAATGAGAAGTTGTTACTGACTTCTATGCATCATCTCCGGTCCAGTGACTGCGACTGCCGCCAGTGGTGGCGCTATTTCAAACTGTTGCACGGTCCGAATAACAAACTGACACATAATTTTACAAGTAGAAATGTCAGCAAGAGCCCCCCAAAAATGGCAAAAATGGTCAAAACATGTTTCTTGCTTCTAGAAGACAACCGGAGGATCGTACATAAAAAAGTGTGTGGTAAAAAAGATGTGCAATTTTAAGACAAACAAAAAGATCCGCGTTGTGTTCAGATTGGTCTAGCTGTTTTTTAGCAAATCGCAAAAAACTACCATTTTGAGACATTCTGTTAAAAATCAATAACTAGCATTCTATACAATATTGAGATCTGATTTTAAGATTAACAACACAATTTTAACACAAGACAGATGTCATATCCCTTGTAGTACACACAAAATTTCAACTTAATCGGTTCTAAAGTTTTCACAAACCACAGCAAGAACCACAAAAAAGTCCTCTCGAAAAATGGCCATAAAAAAGTTGTTAGCTAAGATAGGTACATTTTTCAAACGTGTTTCGCCTTGGCTATATTTACTGTACAACTACTTAAAACGCCATTTATTTTTACCAATTAAAAGTATCGCAAAAATTGATTGCAAAAAACAGCTTTTTTCTCTCTGGTAAGCTAAAACATTATGTGTAAGATAAAGGCTATGACTGTATGTCTTGCGTTGAAATTTCAGATCTTAACATTGTATAGAATGCAAGTTATTGACTTTCGAAAGAATGTCTCAAAATGGGAGTTTTTGCGATTTGCGAAAAAACGGCTAAACTGATCTGAACACAACGTAGTTTTTTTTGTTCGTTTTGAAATTGCACATCTTTTTTTACCAAACACTTTTTTAAGTCTGATCCTTCGGTTTTCTTCTAGACGCAAAAACCATGTTTTGGCCATTTTTGCCATTTTTTTGTACTCTTGCTGACATTTCTACTTGCTAAATAATGTGTTGATTTGTTACAATACGCTGTAACTACTATTTTTTCGAGCTAGTCAGAATTTTAGGGATATTGTTATGATGTTTAGCTAATTTTAACATACTATATTTGCTTACTGTCTATCCGTGAATATGAATAGATTAATGTTGAATTACCACATAAATACACAACTAAAAATGCCGTAGATTATACTTGAACAAGATATTAGCGATATTTTTTCAAAAGCCCCAACATTTTTCCTGTTAAATTTGTTGATAGCTTTTTAAATTACATTTCACCCGAATTATACGAGTACTCACTGCTGTAAAAGTACGTCGGTAAAAGTTTAGATTCCTCAAATAAAACTAAGCAAAATTGTGGATAATTATTTACAAACAAGCTGATTTTTCCCCATTTAGTTTGTTAATAGATCTTCCAAAAACAGTTCATTTTCATTTGTTCAAATAGTAACTTGCGTAAAATAGTGGTAAGAGCACTGGTGTCAGATTAAAAATTTCCCAAATCATGCTAAGCTGCGTTATAAATAATTTATCTCAGAAAGCAATATACTATTTTTATTTCACTAGAAGTAAATCACACGCGTTTCGTGCGTGACAAATGTAAATTTAAATTATTATTAATTACTATTATTTAATATATGTCAGTGTATAATAATGACATAAATACAAGTGAAATATTTAATGTATATATGAAATAATAGTTAGTTGAATTATTAGTGGCAAATAAGGAAAAAGTTTTAAGAATAATACTTGAGAAATTGAAAACTATAAAATATGTAGATTTATAGTATATGTTTACCGTTCTAACATTAATAATTGAATATTTCGTGAATAACTATAGAAATAATGAAAAATATTTCAATTTTTTAATTTCATTTTATATATTCTTTTTCCTATCCCTCCTATCTATAATATTTTCTTAACATACAATGAACAGCGAGACGTAATGAGTCGACGTGTCTTGATGTAACTAGTGTTGATGTATAAAGTAGTTTTTAAAATTCATTTTTTAATGTCAAAATAATATTTAATATATCTCAGTGTATAATAATGACATAAATACAAGTAAAATATTCAATGTATATATGAAATAATAGTTGAATTATTAGTTGCAAATAAGGAAAAAGTTTTAAGAATAATACTTGAGAAATTGAAAACTATAAAATATGTGGATTTATATTATATGTTTACTGTTCTTACATTAAAAATTGGTAAACATAATGTCATGTTTACCAATACTGATGATTTAACATTTAAATACAGGTTAATTCAAAAAAATGATTCAAAAGCACGAAGAAATATCAATTTTTAAACTTAAGAAAATGTAGGTCATTTGGAAAATGTATATACAAGTGAGGTTTGACAGAAAATATTGCTCTTTAAAAACAAAGAAAATAACATATGGAAGAACGATATTAAATCTACCTGTAGAATTCTTCACACATATAATTTTTCACCGTAGTATTTGTCTTTGATATGCTAAGAAAATTTTAAGTGTATCCAACTATCGTACTCAAGACACAGCTACATAAAGTTGACCATGATGAAAAACATCTCCTCGAAGGTCTATACCTATTTTATTGAAAGTTTGTCCTTGTGACTTATTGATCGTTATCACAAAAGCTAGCTTAATAGAAAATTGTCTCCTTTTAAATGTAAAGGTATATTTATTCTTATAGTAAAGAGTTACGCAATTAAAAAAAATAATGTTGTTCTGTTTGTCACCCGTTAATATTTTACATTTCAGTAAGTGATTAGAGAAGTCGATGATTTTCAATCGTGTTCCATTGCATAAACCTTTATTAATACTTATGTTTCTTATTAACATAATAATGCAATTTATTTTCAAACGTAATTTATATGCAGGTAATTTTAAAGGGTTAAGAGAATTTAGGTATTCTGGTAAAAGAGTATCAGAATCAAACTCACCATTGTCACAG